>NW_027143868.1:0-46251 GCF_026170545.1 Melanerpes formicivorus
TAAGGATCATTTTGACTGCCTCCAGAAGTTAGATCAGATGGCAAATTGGATTTGGTGCTAGGTCTTTCCCTTTAGGTTTTACCCCAACAATGTTTTCATTAGTTTCGCTCACTCTCGAAATCAAGCATTTTACAGCAGGTTGGAGCAGCCTGTATCTCAGCACAGGAATAAGGTAGGGAAGAATTCTAAGGCTCATTTTGACTGCCTCCAGAAGTTAGATCAGATGGCAAATTGGATTTGGTGCTAGGTCTTTCCCTTTAGGTTTTACCCCAACAATGTTTTCATTAGTTTCGCTCACTCTCGAAATCAAGCATTTTACAGCAGGTTGGAGCAGCCTGTATCTCAGCACAGGAATAAGGTAGGGAAGAATTCCAAGGCTCATTTTGACTGCCTCCAGAAGTTAGATCAGATGGCAAATTGGATTTGGTGCTAGGTCTTTCCCTTTAGGTTTTACCCCAACAATGTTTTCATTAGTTTCGCTCACTCTCGAAATCAAGCATTTTACAGCAGGTTGGAGCAGCCTGTATCTCAGCACAGGAATAAGGTAGGGAAGAATTCTAAGGATCATTTTGACTGCCTCCAGAAGTTAGATCAGATGGCAAATTGGATTTGGTGCTAGGTCTTTCCCTTTAGGTTTTACCCCAACAATGTTTTCATTAGTTTCGCTCACTCTCGAAATCAAGCATTTTACAGCAGGTTGGAGCAGCCTGTATCTCAGCACAGGAATAAGGTAGGGAAGAATTCTAAGGCTCATTTTGACTGCCTCCAGAAGTTAGATCAGATGGCAAATTGGATTTGGTGCTAGGTCTTTCCCTTTAGGTTTTACCCCAACAATGTTTTCATTAGTTTCGCTCACTCTCGAAAGCAAGCATTTTACAGCAGGTTGGAGCAGCCTGTATCTCAGCACAGGAATAAGGTAGGGAAGAATTCTAAGGATCATTTTGACTGCCTCCAGAAGTTAGATCAGATGGCAAATTGGATTTGGTGCTAGGTCTTTCCCTTTAGGTTTTACCCCAACAATGTTTTCATTAGTTTCGCTCACTCTCAAAATCAAGCATTTTACAGCAGGTTGGAGCAGCCTGTATCTCAGCACAGGAATAAGGTAGGGAAGAATTCTAAGGATCATTTTGACTGCCTCCAGAAGTTAGATCAGATGGCAAATTGGATTTGGTGCTAGGTCTTTCCCTTTAGGTTTTACCCCAACAATATTTTCATTAGTTTCGCTCACTCTCGAAATCAAGCATTTTACAGCAGGTTGGAGCAGCCTGTATCTCAGCACAGGAATAAGGTAGGGAAGAATTCTAAGGCTCATTTTGACTGCCTCCAGAAGTTAGATCAGATGGCAAATTGGATTTGGTGCTAGGTCTTTCCCTTTAGGTTTTACCCCAACAATGTTTTCATTAGTTTCGGCTCACTCTCAAAATCAAGCATTTTACAGCAGGTTGGAGCAGCCTGTATCTCAGCACAGGAATAAGGTAGGGAAGAATTCTAAGGCTCATTTTGACTGCCTCCAGAAGTTAGATCAGATGGCAAATTGGGATTTGGTGCTAGGTCTTTCCCTTTAGGTTTTACCCCAACAATGTTTTCATTAGTTTCGCTCACTCCTCGAAATCAAGCATTTTACAGCAGGTTGGAGCAGCCTGTATCTCAGCACAGGAATAAGGTAGGGAAGAATTCTAAGGATCATTTTGACTGCCTCCAGAAGTTAGATCAGATGGCAAATTGGATTTGGTGCTAGGTCTTTCCCTTTAGGTTTTACCCCAACAATGTTTTCATTAGTTTCGCTCACTCTCAAAATCAAGCATTTTACAGCAGGTTGGAGCAGCCTGTATCTCAGCACAGGAATAAGGTAGGGAAGAATTCTAAGGCTCATTTTGACTGCCTCCAGAAGTTAGATCAGATGGCAAATTGGATTTGGTGCTAGGTCTTTCCCTTTAGGTTTTACCCCAACAATGTTTTCATTAGTTTCGCTCACTCTCGAAATCAAGCATTTTACAGCAGGTTGGAGCAGCCTGTATCTCAGCACAGGAATAAGGTAGGGAAGAATTCTAAGGATCATTTTGACTGCCTCCAGAAGTTAGATCAGATGGCAAATTGGATTTGGTGCTAGGTCTTTCCCTTTAGGTTTTACCCCAACAATGTTTTCATTAGTTTCGCTCACTCTCAAAATCAAGCATTTTACAGCAGGTTGGAGCAGCCTGTATCTCAGCACAGGAATAAGGTAGGGGAAGAATTCTAAGGCTCATTTTGACTGCCTCCAGAAGTTAGATCAGATGGCAAATTGGATTTGGTGCTAGGTCTTTCCCTTTAGGTTTTACCCGCAACAATGTTTTCATTAGTTTCGCTCACTCTCGAAATCAAGCATTTTACAGCAGGTTGGAGCAGCCTGTATCTCAGCACAGGAATAAGGTAGGGAAGAATTCTAAGGATCATTTTGACTGCCTCCAGAAGTTAGATCAGAATGGCAAATTGGATTGGTGCTAGGTCTTTCCCTTTAGGTTTTACCCCAACAATGTTTTCATTAGTTTCGCTCACTCTCAAAATCAAGCATTTTACAGCAGGTTGGAGCAGCCTGTATCTCAGCACAGGAATAAGGTAGGGAAGAATTCTAAGGATCATTTTGACTGCCTCCAGAAGTTAGATCAGATGGCAAATTGGATTTGGTGCTAGGTCTTTCCCTTTAGGTTTTACCCCAACAATGTTTTCATTAGTTTCGCTCACTCTCGAAATCAAGCATTTTACAGCAGGTTGGAGCAGCCTGTATCTCAGCACAGGAATAAGGTAGGGAAGAATTCTAAGGATCATTTTGACTGCCTCCAGAAGTTAGATCAGATGGCAAATTGGATTTGGTGCTAGGTCTTTCCCTTTAGGTTTTACCCCAACAATGTTTTCATTAGTTTCGCTCACTCTCGAAATCAAGCATTTTACAGCAGGTTGGAGCAGCCTGTATCTCAGCACAGGAATAAGGTAGGGAAGAATTCTAAGGATCATTTTGACTGCCTCCAGAAGTTAGATCAGATGGCAAATTGGATTTGGTGCTAGGTCTTTCCCTTTAGGTTTTACCCCAACAATGTTTTCATTAGTTTCGCTCACTCTCGAAATCAAGCATTTTACAGCAGGTTGGAGCAGCCTGTATCTCAGCACAGGAATAAGGTAGGGAAGAATTCTAAGGCTCATTTTGACTGCCTCCAGAAGTTAGATCAGATGGCAAATTGGATTTGGTGCTAGGTCTTTCCCTTTAGGTTTTACCCCAACAATGTTTTCATTAGTTTCGCTCACTCTCGAAATCAAGCATTTTACAGCAGGTTGGAGCAGCCTGTATCTCAGCACAGGAATAAGGTAGGAAGAATTCTAAGGATCATTTTGACTGCCTCCAGAAGTTAGATCAGATGGCAAATTGGATTTGGTGCTAGGTCTTTCCCTTTAGGTTTTACCCCAACAATGTTTTCATTAGTTTCGCTCACTCTCGAAATCAAGCATTTACAGCAGGTTGGAGCAGCCTGTATCTCAGCACAGGAATAAGGTAGGGAAGAATTCTAAGGATCATTTTGACTGCCTCCAGAAGTTAGATCAGATGGCAAATTGGATTTGGTGCTAGGTCTTTCCCTTTAGGTTTTACCCCAACAATGTTTTCATTAGTTTCGCTCACTCTCGAAACCAAGCATTTTACAGCAGGTTGGAGCAGCCTGTATCTCAGCACAGGAATAAGGTAGGGAAGAATTCTAAGGATCATTTTGACTGCCTCCAGAAGTTAGATCAGATGGCAAATTGGATTTGGTGCTAGGTCTTTCCCTTTAGGTTTTACCCCAACAATGTTTTCATTAGTTTCGCTCACTCTCGAAATCAAGCATTTTACAGCAGGTTGGAGCAGCCTGTATCTCAGCACAGGAATAAGGTAGGGAAGAATTCAAATGCTCATTTTGACTGCCTCCAGAAGTTAGATCAGATGGCAAATTGGATTTGGTGCTAGGTCTTTCCCTTTAGGTTTTACCCCCAACAATGTTTTCATTAGTTTCGCTCACTCTCGAAATCAAGCATTTTACAGCAGGTTGGAGCAGCCTGTATCTCAGCACAGGAATAAGGTAGGGAAGAATTCTAAGGCTCATTTTGACTGCCTCCAGAAGTTAGATCAGATGGCAAATTGGATTTGGTGCTAGGTCTTTCCCTTTAGGTTTTACCCCAACAATGTTTTCATTAGTTTCGCTCACTCTCGAAATCAAGCATTTTACAGCAGGTTGGAGCAGCCTGTATCTCAGCACAGGAATAAGGTAGGGAAGAATTCAAATGCTCATTTTGACTGCCTCCAGAAGTTAGATCAGATGGCAAATTGGATTTGGTGCTAGGTCTTTCCCTTTAGGTTTTACCCCAACAATGTTTTCATTAGTTTCGCTCACTCTCGAAATCAAGCATTTTACAGCAGGTTGGAGCAGCCTGTATCTCAGCACAGCAATAAGGTAGGGAAGAATTCTAAGGCTCATTTTGACTGCCTCCAGAAGTTAGATCAGATGGCAAATTGGATTTGGTGCTAGGTCTTTCCCTTTAGGTTTTACCCCAACAATGTTTTCATTAGTTTCGCTCACTCTCGAAATCAAGCATTTTACAGCAGGTTGGAGCAGCCTGTATCTCAGCACAGGAATAAGGTAGGGAAGAATTCTAAGGATCATTTTGACTGCCTCCAGAAGTTAGATCAGATGGCAAATTGGATTTGGTGCTAGGTCTTTCCCTTTAGGTTTTACCCCAACAATGTTTTCATTAGTTTCGCTCACTCTCGAAACCAAGCATTTTACAGCAGGTTGGAGCAGCCTGTATCTCAGCACAGGAATAAGGTAGGGAAGAATTCTAAGGATCATTTGACTGCCTCCAGAAGTTAGATCAGATGGCAAATTGGATTTGGTGCTAGGTCTTTCCCTTTAGGTTTTACCCCAACAATGTTTTCATTAGTTTCGCTCACTCTCGAAATCAAGCATTTTACAGCAGGTTGGAGCAGCCTGTATCTCAGCACAGGAATAAGGTAGGGAAGAATTCAAATGCTCATTTTGACTGCCTCCAGAAGTTAGATCAGATGGCAAATTGGATTTGGTGCTAGGTCTTTCCCTTTAGGTTTTACCCCAACAATGTTTTCATTAGTTTCGCTCACTCTCGAAATCAAGCATTTTACAGCAGGTTGGAGCAGCCTGTATCTCAGCACAGGAATAAGGTAGGGAAGAATTCTAAGGCTCATTTTGACTGCCTCCAGAAGTTAGATCAGATGGCAAATTGGATTTGGTGCTAGGTCTTTCCCTTTAGGTTTTACCCCAACAATGTTTTCATTAGTTTCGCTCACTCTCGAAATCAAGCATTTTACAGCAGGTTGGAGCAGCCTGTATCTCAGCACAGGAATAAGGTAGGGAAGAATTCAAATGCTCATTTTGACTGCCTCCAGAAGTTAGATCAGATGGCAAATTGGATTTGGTGCTAGGTCTTTCCCTTTAGGTTTTACCCCAACAATGTTTTCATTAGTTTCGCTCACTCTCGAAATCAAGCATTTTACAGCAGGTTGGAGCAGCCTGTATCTCAGCACAGCAATAGGTAGGGAAGAATTCTAAGGCTCATTTTGACTGCCTCCAGAAGTTAGATCAGATGGCAAATTGGATTTGGTGCTAGGTCTTTCCCTTTAGGTTTTACCCCAACAATGTTTTCATTAGTTTCGCTCACTCTCGAAATCAAGCATTTTACAGCAGGTTGGAGCAGCCTGTATCTCAGCACAGGAATAAGGTAGGGAAGAATTCTAAGGATCATTTTGACTGCCTCCAGAAGTTAGATCAGATGGCAAATTGGATTTGGTGCTAGGTCTTTCCCTTTAGGTTTTACCCCAACAATGTTTTCATTAGTTTCGCTCACTCTCGAAATCAAGCATTTTACAGCAGGTTGGAGCAGCCTGTATCTCAGCACAGGAATAAGGTAGGGAAGAATTCTAAGGATCATTTTGACTGCCTCCAGAAGTTAGATCAGATGGCAAATTGGATTTGGTGCTAGGTCTTTCCCTTTAGGTTTTACCCCAACAATGTTTTCATTAGTTTCGCTCACTCTCGAAATCAAGCATTTTACAGCAGGTTGGAGCAGCCTGTATCTCAGCACAGGAATAAGGTAGGGAAGAATTCTAAGGCTCATTTTGACTGCCTCCAGAAGTTAGATCAGATGGCAAATTGGATTTGGTGCTAGGTCTTTCCCTTTAGGTTTTACCCCAACAATGTTTTCATTAGTTTCGCTCACTCTCGAAATCAAGCATTTTACAGCAGGTTGGAGCAGCCTGTATCTCAGCACAGGAATAAGGTAGGGAAGAATTCTAAGGATCATTTTGACTGCCTCCAGAAGTTAGATCAGATGGCAAATTGGATTTGGTGCTAGGTCTTTCCCTTTAGGTTTTACCCCAACAATGTTTTCATTAGTTTCGCTCACTCTCGAAATCAAGCATTTTACAGCAGGTTGGAGCAGCCTGTATCTCAGCACAGGAATAAGGTAGGGAAGAATTCTAAGGCTCATTTTGACTGCCTCCAGAAGTTAGATCAGATGGCAAATTGGATTTGGTGCTAGGTCTTTCCCTTTAGGTTTTACCCCAACAATGTTTTCATTAGTTTCGCTCACTCTCGAAATCAAGCATTTTACAGCAGGTTGGAGCAGCCTGTATCTCAGCACAGGAATAAGGTAGGGAAGAATTCTAAGGCTCATTTTGACTGCCTCCAGAAGTTAGATCAGATGGCAAATTGGATTTGGTGCTAGGTCTTTCCCTTTAGGTTTTACCCCAACAATGTTTTCATTAGTTTCGCTCACTCTCGAAATCAAGCATTTTACAGCAGGTTGGAGCAGCCTGTATCTCAGCACAGGAATAAGGTAGGGAAGAATTCTAAGGCTCATTTTGACTGCCTCCAGAAGTTAGATCAGATGGCAAATTGGATTTGGTGCTAGGTCTTTCCCTTTAGGTTTTACCCCAACAATGTTTTCATTAGTTTCGCTCACTCTCGAAATCAAGCATTTTACAGCAGGTTGGAGCAGCCTGCATCTCAGCACAGGAATAAGGTAGGGAAGAATTCTAAGGCTCATTTTGACTGCCTCCAGAAGTTAGATCAGATGGCAAATTGGATTTGGTGCTAGGTCTTTCCCTTTAGGTTTTACCCCAACAATGTTTTCATTAGTTTCGCTCCCTCTCGAAATCAAGCATTTTACAGCAGGTTGGAGCAGCCTGTATCTCAGCACAGGAATAAGGTAGGGAAGAATTCTAAGGCTCATTTTGACTGCCTCCAGAAGTTAGATCAGATGGCAAATTGGATTTGGTGCTAGGTCTTTCCCTTTAGGTTTTACCCCAACAATGTTTTCATTAGTTTCGCTCACTCTCGAAATCAAGCATTTTACAGCAGGTTGGAGCAGCCTGTATCTCAGCACAGGAATAAGGTAGGGAAGAATTCTAAGGCTCATTTTGACTGCCTCCAGAAGTTAGATCAGATGGCAAATTGGATTTGGTGCTAGGTCTTTCCCTTTAGGTTTTACCCCAACAATGTTTTCATTAGTTTCGCTCACTCTCGAAATCAAGCATTTTACAGCAGGTTGGACCAGCCTGTATCTCAGCACAGGAATAAGGTAGGGAAGAATTCTAAGGCTCATTTTGACTGCCTCCAGAAGTTAGATCAGATGGCAAATTGGATTTGGTGCTAGGTCTTTCCCTTTAGGTTTTACCCCAACAATGTTTTCATTAGTTTCGCTCACTCTCGAAATCAAGCATTTTACAGCAGGTTGGAGCAGCCTGTATCTCAGCACAGGAATAAGGTAGGGAAGAATTCTAAGGCTCATTTTGACTGCCTCCAGAAGTTAGATCAGATGGCAAATTGGATTTGGTGCTAGGTCTTTCCCTTTAGGTTTTACCCCAACAATGTTTTCATTAGTTTCGCTCACTCTCGAAATCAAGCATTTTACAGCAGGTTGGAGCAGCCTGTATCTCAGCACAGGAATAAGGTAGGGAAGAATTCTAAGGATCATTTTGACTGCCTCCAGAAGTTAGATCAGATGGCAAATTGGATTTGGTGCTAGGTCTTTCCCTTTAGGTTTTACCCCAACAATGTTTTCATTAGTTTCGCTCACTCTCGAAATCAAGCATTTTACAGCAGGTTGGAGCAGCCTGTATCTCAGCACAGGAATAAGGTAGGGAAGAATTCTAAGGCTCATTTTGACTGCCTCCAGAAGTTAGATCAGATGGCAAATTGGATTTGGTGCTAGGTCTTTCCCTTTAGGTTTTACCCCAACAATGTTTTCATTAGTTTCGCTCACTCTCGAAATCAAGCATTTTACAGCAGGTTGGAGCAGCCTGTATCTCAGCACAGGAATAAGGTAGGGAAGAATTCTAAGGCTCATTTTGACTGCCTCCAGAAGTTAGATCAGATGGCAAATTGGATTTGGTGCTAGGTCTTTCCCTTTAGGTTTTACCCCAACAATGTTTTCATTAGTTTCGCTCACTCTCGAAATCAAGCATTTTACAGCAGGTTGGAGCAGCCTGTATCTCAGCACAGGAATAAGGTAGGGAAGAATTCTAAGGATCATTTTGACTGCCTCCAGAAGTTAGATCAGATGGCAAATTGGATTTGGTGCTAGGTCTTTCCCTTTAGGTTTTACCTCAACAATGTTTTCATTAGTTTCGCTCACTCTCGAAATCAAGCATTTTACAGCAGGTTGGAGCAGCCTGTATCTCAGCACAGGAATAAGGTAGGGAAGAATTCTAAGGCTCATTTTGACTGCCTCCAGAAGTTAGATCAGATGGCAAATTGGATTTGGTGCTAGGTCTTTCCCTTTAGGTTTTACCCCAACAATGTTTTCATTAGTTTCGCTCACTCTCGAAATCAAGCATTTTACAGCAGGTTGGAGCAGCCTGTATCTCAGCACAGGAATAAGGTAGGGAAGAATTCTAAGGCTCATTTTGACTGCCTCCAGAAGTTAGATCAGATGGCAAATTGGATTTGGTGCTAGGTCTTTCCCTTTAGGTTTTACCCCAACAATGTTTTCATTAGTTTCGCTCACTCTCAAAATCAAGCATTTTACAGCAGGTTGGAGCAGCCTGTATCTCAGCACAGGAATAAGGTAGGGAAGAATTCTAAGGCTCATTTTGACTGCCTCCAGAAGTTAGATCAGATGGCATATTGGATTTGGTGCTAGGTCTTTCCCTTTAGGTTTTACCCCAACAATGTTTTCATTAGTTTCGCTCACTCTCGAAATCAAGCATTTTACAGCAGGTTGGAGCAGCCTGTATCTCAGCACAGGAATAAGGTAGGGAAGAATTCTAAGGCTCATTTTGACTGCCTCCAGAAGTTAGATCAGATGGCAAATTGGATTTGGTGCTAGGTCTTTCCCTTTAGGTTTTACCCCAACAATGTTTTCATTAGTTTCGCTCCCTCTCGAAATCAAGCATTTTACAGCAGGTTGGAGCAGCCTGTATCTCAGCACAGGAATAAGGTAGGGAAGAATTCTAAGGCTCATTTTGACTGCCTCCAGAAGTTAGATCAGATGGCAAATTGGATTTGGTGCTAGGTCTTTCCCTTTAGGTTTTACCCCAACAATGTTTTCATTAGTTTCGCTCACTCTCGAAATCAAGCATTTTACAGCAGGTTGGAGCAGCCTGTATCTCAGCACAGGAATAAGGTAGGGAAGAATTCTAAGGCTCATTTTGACTGCCTCCAGAAGTTAGATCAGATGGCAAATTGGATTTGGTACTAGGTCTTTCCCTTTAGGTTTTACCCCAACAATGTTTTCATTAGTTTCGCTCACTCTCGAAATCAAGCATTTTACAGCAGGTTGGAGCAGCCTGTATCTCAGCACAGGAATAAGGTAGGGAAGAATTCTAAGGCTCATTTTGACTGCCTCCAGAAGTTAGATCAGATGGCAAATTGGATTTGGTGCTAGGTCTTTCCCTTTAGGTTTTACCCCAACAATGTTTTCATTAGTTTCGCTCACTCTCGAAATCAAGCATTTTACAGCAGGTTGGAGCAGCCTGTATCTCAGCACAGGAATAAGGTAGGGAAGAATTCTAAGGATCATTTTGACTGCCTCCAGAAGTTAGATCAGATGGCAAATTGGATTTGGTGCTAGGTCTTTCCCTTTAGGTTTTACCCCAACAATGTTTTCATTAGTTTCGCTCACTCTCGAAATCAAGCATTTTACAGCAGGTTGGAGCAGCCTGTATCTCAGCACAGGAATAAGGTAGGGAAGAATTCTAAGGCTCATTTTGACTGCCTCCAGAAGTTAGATCAGATGGCAAATTGGATTTGGTGCTAGGTCTTTCCCTTTAGGTTTTACCCCAACAATGTTTTCATTAGTTTCGCTCACTCTCAAAATCAAGCATTTTACAGCAGGTTGGAGCAGCCTGTATCTCAGCACAGGAATAAGGTAGGGAAGAATTCTAAGGCTCATTTTGACTGCCTCCAGAAGTTAGATCAGATGGCATATTGGATTTGGTGCTAGGTCTTTCCCTTTAGGTTTTACCCCAACAATGTTTTCATTAGTTTCGCTCACTCTCGAAATCAAGCATTTTACAGCAGGTTGGAGCAGCCTGTATCTCAGCACAGGAATAAGGTAGGGAAGAATTCTAAGGCTCATTTTGACTGCCTCCAGAAGTTAGATCAGATGGCAAATTGGATTTGGTGCTAGGTCTTTCCCTTTAGGTTTTACCCCAACAATGTTTTCATTAGTTTCGCTCACTCTCGAAATCAAGCATTTTACAGCAGGTTGGAGCAGCCTGTATCTCAGCACAGGAATAAGGTAGGGAAGAATTCTAAGGCTCATTTTGACTGCCTCCAGAAGTTAGATCAGATGGCAAATTGGATTTGGTGCTAGGTCTTTCCCTTTAGGTTTTACCCCAACAATGTTTTCATTAGTTTCGCTCACTCTCGAAATCAAGCATTTTACAGCAGGTTGGAGCAGCCTGTATCTCAGCACAGGAATAAGGTAGGGAAGAATTCTAAGGATCATTTTGACTGCCTCCAGAAGTTAGATCAGATGGCAAATTGGATTTGGTGCTAGGTCTTTCCCTTTAGGTTTTACCCCAACAATGTTTTCATTAGTTTCGCTCACTCTCGAAATCAAGCATTTTACAGCAGGTTGGAGCAGCCTGTATCTCAGCACAGGAATAAGGTAGGGAAGAATTCTAAGGATCATTTTGACTGCCTCCAGAAGTTAGATCAGATGGCAAATTGGATTTGGTGCTAGGTCTTTCCCTTTAGGTTTTACCCCAACAATGTTTTCATTAGTTTCGCTCACTCTCGAAATCAAGCATTTTACAGCAGGTTGGAGCAGCCTGTATCTCAGCACAGGAATAAGGTAGGGAAGAATTCTAAGGCTCATTTTGACTGCCTCCAGAAGTTAGATCAGATGGCAAATTGGATTTGGTGCTAGGTCTTTCCCTTTAGGTTTTACCCCAACAATGTTTTCATTAGTTTCGCTCACTCTCGAAATCAAGCATTTTACAGCAGGTTGGAGCAGCCTGTATCTCAGCACAGGAATAAGGTAGGGAAGAATTCTAAGGCTCATTTTGACTGCCTCCAGAAGTTAGATCAGATGGCAAATTGGATTTGGTGCTAGGTCTTTCCCTTTAGGTTTTACCCCAACAATGTTTTCATTAGTTTCGCTCACTCTCGAAATCAAGCATTTTACAGCAGGTTGGAGCAGCCTGTATCTCAGCACAGGAATAAGGTAGGGAAGAATTCTAAGGCTCATTTTGACTGCCTCCAGAAGTTAGATCAGATGGCAAATTGGATTTGGTGCTAGGTCTTTCCCTTTAGGTTTTACCCCAACAATGTTTTCATTAGTTTCGCTCACTCTCGAAATCAAGCATTTTACAGCAGGTTGGAGCAGCCTGTATCTCAGCACAGGAATAAGGTAGGGAAGAATTCTAAGGATCATTTTGACTGCCTCCAGAAGTTAGATCAGATGGCAAATTGGATTTGGTGCTAGGTCTTTCCCTTTAGGTTTTACCCCAACAATGTTTTCATTAGTTTCGCTCACTCTCGAAATCAAGCATTTTACAGCAGGTTGGAGCAGCCTGTATCTCAGCACAGGAATAAGGTAGGGAAGAATTCTAAGGCTCATTTTGACTGCCTCCAGAAGTTAGATCAGATGGCAAATTGGATTTGGTGCTAGGTCTTTCCCTTTAGGTTTTACCCCAACAATGTTTTCATTAGTTTCGCTCACTCTCGAAATCAAGCATTTTACAGCAGGTTGGAGCAGCCTGTATCTCAGCACAGGAATAAGGTAGGGAAGAATTCTAAGGCTCATTTTGACTGCCTCCAGAAGTTAGATCAGATGGCAAATTGGATTTGGTGCTAGGTCTTTCCCTTTAGGTTTTACCCCAACAATGTTTTCATTAGTTTCGCTCACTCTCGAAATCAAGCATTTTACAGCAGGTTGGAGCAGCCTGTATCTCAGCACAGGAATAAGGTAGGGAAGAATTCTAAGGCTCATTTTGACTGCCTCCAGAAGTTAGATCAGATGGCAAATTGGATTTGGTGCTAGGTCTTTCCCTTTAGGTTTTACCCCAACAATGTTTTCATTAGTTTCGCTCACTCTCGAAATCAAGCATTTTACAGCAGGTTGGAGCAGCCTGTATCTCAGCACAGGAATAAGGTAGGGAAGAATTCAAATGCTCATTTTGACTGCCTCCAGAAGTTAGATCAGATGGCAAATTGGATTTGGTGCTAGGTCTTTCCCTTTAGGTTTTACCCCAACAATGTTTTCATTAGTTTCGCTCACTCTCGAAATCAAGCATTTTACAGCAGGTTGGAGCAGCCTGTATCTCAGCACAGGAATAAGGTACTGCAAGAAGGGGGCCGCTTTAACGACCAATTTGATCAGCGGATTCCACTTTATTGAACATCAGACACATCTTATATACAGTTTGCTATAATTATGCCCACTTGGCAACATACTATTGGTTGCTCTCTAAAAGGTTACATCATTGTTTTCACAACTCTGTGGAATTCTTCCATCCGGCCTAATTGCTCTCTTTCCCAGATCTCGCCTCCTCCTTATCTTGCTTGCCTCCCATCTCAGGGGCAGCTGGACTTCAGCATACCAAGCAATCAGCACTTTCTCACATCTCCTCTCCGCCAGTATATTATCAACAGAGAATTCTTCAAGGCCTGAATTGCACAGGTGTTCCTGGGACCCATGTCCCCTCTTGTCCGACAACAATTCCCCCGTTTTTCTTTTGTGCAAGTAAGGCCTTGGAAGTTATTCTTTGAACACTTTGCATAATACAATTATAAACAAGTTTAACAATAATCAAAATGAGTACAATAATACCTAAGAACCTTAAAACTTACTACTATAATTAACAAACATATTTACATTAAGTCTGGGTATCCCTATCAGACATGTCTGAAAAAGTTCAATCAATTCATTATTACCTGTTATGTTGCATCTTTATTTTCTCTAGGATGGTCAAAAATCATAATTTGTTTAATGGTAGCAAGATTTCTTTAATCTGTAAAGGTAGATCTGGCCAGGCTCTAGCTTCACAGACAGAAAACTTGCAGGCAATCAGCAAGAGCAAAAGAGCTTCATTGCTTTGCCCAATATAAAATTACCCATAATAATGTGTTTTTGCTCATCCTAGTAATACTGATCTCTTATTGGTACCAACTTCACCCAAAAAGCAACCTTACAATAGTTTTCTTCATCTTATATAGTTTCATCATCTATATAAGCAAACTTATGCTAAATAGAAGGGAGGCATATGATAGTCTTAGAATAGGTGGTCAAATCCCTTCTCCCTACATTCAGTGTGGTAAGGGTCAAAGCATCCACTTTCACACATGCTCAATTGTGCAGGCTTCTTATCTGAAGAAAACAAATTCCCAGTTCTGAATGTTTATCTTTAAGACAGCTCCTTCTCAGCCGTGATGTCTCCAATTAACCAGGCAGTGTCCTTGCAAGTCTGCAAGATAGGTTTCTTTCTCTTTACCCTCTAAACAGGCCTCACAAGATCCTGACCCTTAATCCCAGTGCCCTCTAAATCTTACAATTTTAACACGAATCACCAGTATATTCATCACAATTCCCCCCCTTTTTTTTTTTGTCACCATTGATTTGTATTAAAATTTCCAGATATTTCAGAACCTTCTTAATTGGATCATAATTAAGTTCATCTGTTCTGATCACATTCTGATCATAATTCTCTACTTGTAACTCGTTGACATGAGCAATCTTACTTAAAGGTCTTAGTATTTTGTAACAACAATTGCAGAGTATTATGCATAGCAACATTACAATTATTCCAACAATATTACAAACAAATGTTGAAGCCAATTTAGATTTGGTAACCAGAAAGTTAATTTATCCCATATTTCTTTAAATCCACAAGAAGTATCATCTAAAGAAATCTGATGTAATATCTGATTGTGGTTTACAATCGCCTGTAAATCTGTTTTCACTCGTTTATCTAGATTAACATAACTACAACAACTTACATTTATGACTACACATACACCCCCTTCCTTAACATATAAAAAATCCAAAGCTAATCTATTCTGAGTAGACATTTTCGAGAGACTATTGATTTCAATTTGCTGCGCTTTTATTGCATCTGTGCTTGCATTTACTATGATTTCAACTGTAGCAGAAAAATTTACTATTGCTTTTTCAAGTTCAAGTCTTTTCTCTCTGGTCTGATCAAGATTCCACACATGGGAACATGGTTTTTGATTTCGATTGGACTACTTATGTACAAATAGAGTTAGGATCAAAATTAGGCTCCACCAAGTATATGTGAACTCTGCCTCCTCAGCCTGCTGGGGTGCAACCAGCAGCCGGGTGTATTTTCTTCTCGGCAGCAGTTACATTCTTCAGGAGCCCTACAGATTTTTTAACTCCTTAACCCACTTCAAAATTCCATTTGGAGTCTCTTCTCTATTTCCTTGGTTAGTTTGTTTACCATTTCCCATTGTGCTTTTGTTATTTCAATTCCTCTTCCTTCAAAATCTTACGTCTCTTACTTTTCCTTTTACTAATCCTTTTAATTATTCCTGAGATTTCCCAACTAAAATTTCTCTAGTCTTTATTTCCCACTTATGCCAATCCCTTTCAATAATTTTCCATGGGGATTTAAATCCTTTTTCTCACCACAAAATAGGTTTTCTGTATTTACCAGCCCAAACTGCCTATTTTCAAATTCAGCATTCAGGACAAAATTATTTTGATTGATGCTTTTGACCCCAGATTATCAGAACAGTTATTGTGATCGATGTTCGACTTCATGGGAAATGTTGTTTCCTCTCAGTCTTGGTTCTTCTGCACATTAGTGATGGAATAGTTGTTAAAATTAATACCTATTTACTACAAACCTTAACTTATGCTAATACTAAAAATCCTTAAAACCTTAAAAAACTATGTTAAAATTAATCCAGCAAATCAGTGTCTAAAAAGAAATAAAATTGTTACATTAACTAAAAAACACTTTCCAAAATTAAAACCTGTTCATACATTCCTTAACTATATTACATGGAGCTCCTTTGAAATGCCTAGGCAGACAACTAAGAAGGTTCGAACCAAAAGAAAATCTTACAATTTGAACTCTTAACTAAGTGCATACACCTTATTGCAATTACTATGTACTAAGTACTTATAAATACCAAATGCTTACTTATTCATTGTGCTTATTAGAAAAACTTAACAAAACTCTAAATAACAAATCTCTGAAAGACGTTACAATCAGAAATGACAAAATGAGTACTGTTGCTTTAAATCAAAACAGAGTAGTGCGGCTAAAGCCGCTGCGGGGGAAAGGGGTGGGGGCTGCTGCCGTGGCAGCTGCTCCGCTGCTACTGTCGGTGCTGTCGGTGTCGGTGGTGCGTCAGCCGGTACCGCCTTGGTCGGAGCCGTCGGTATCCGCGGGGGCCGGCAGGGCTCGCGGGAGGAGTGCGGTGGCAGGAACGCTGTAACCGCGAGCCTCCAAGCACTCCATTTTTTCTAAGAGGGGCCGTAAAGCAAAGTCGGCGCTGTTTGAATTCCTCGCTGCCGGTATTGTCTTCCGAATCCGAGCCGTCGCTGGCGATGTCAGAGGAAGGTTCCCCGCTGTGTGCAAACGGCAGTGGTGACGGCTGGTAAACGCGGTGTGGTCGCCGCAAGATGTATCGGGGGCGGCCCCGGTCGATCGGTCGACAGTTCTCAGACACATCTTTCAGCTGCAACTCAGATACACCTGGCGCTGCATCTCGTCCTGACAAAGTTGCTCTAACTGCAGCAGCCATTCGCTGTTTCAGTTCGTAGGTTTTAACACAGTTCATGCATTCTCGCCACAACTTTTGCAGCTTTATAGCAGTTTTATCACCATCTATAACCAAGTCCCACAACTTGTTCCTGTATTCTCTCCAACAAGCTTCATCAAAATAACTATCTCCGCTAGGGAAATGCCCTAAAGCGGATCTATGGGCCAAAAGTCCAGGCATTACTTTAGACGATATCTCCGCCTTACGCTTTTCGATGACACTGTATTTCGCCTGATGACTGCTTATAGGGTCGGCCTTGCCCTTTCGAGTCTGTGCGCAAAGGTACTAAGGCTGCCATAACCTGCTGACTATGCTCAAGCTGTTTTGTCATTGTCATTGACAACACCTCAGCCTGTTTTTGTAATCCCTTATCAATCACCTCCGTCAGCATGGCCATCGGATTGCTTGGCAAGTCCTGAGCCCTCTGCAACAATTCGGCTACCGTCCATCTAGGATCTGCTGATGTAATAAGCTGCTGCGTCTGCTGGTTCCCATTCTGCATTAAACACTGCCTTAAAATTGCCTCTCGGATACCTTCTCCTACGCTTGCTGCTCTAAGTGCAGCAAGCAACTTATCCACAAATTCACCAAGAGGTTCCTGTCTACCTTGCTTAATTCCCATATAGTGAGGATTTGCATTTCCATCTTTCTGCTTGTCAAAAGCCATCCTCACTATCTGGGCTGATGCTTGCAAAACAGGCGGCTGTAAAAGTGCCTGTAACTCTGGTCTCTCGTACTGTCCCGTTCCACACAACTGATCTACTGTTACATCAAATAATGGATCGTTTTGCTGTCTTTGTACTCCAGCTGATTGTCTAGCTAGGTGTTCCCACTCATTCAAAAATGTCATAAATTGAGATGCTGTTAGGATCAGCTTCATAACATTATAAGAATCTCTAGGTAACATATTATAGTTCATGTAAATAAAATCAATCATCTGTCTAGCTGGTTCAGATTGAACCCCAAATTGACTCGCAGTCTGTCTTAATTGAGATAACAATTTCCATGGCAATTGGGTTACATCAGCCTGAAAAACATTTTGCTCCCCAGGGACCTGTGTATACATCACTGGAAAAGCTTGATGTGAAGCAGCCAGCCGGCTAAGCCCTTCCTGATCTCCTTCGGCATTTAAGTGTTCTGCAACCTTTCGCCAATACTCTGTGTGCTTTCTTGCATGATCTTTAACACCACCTCCAGGATCTATCGCCCTGTTTGTCTCCTCTCCCTCACCTACTTTCTTCTCCTGTACAATTTGCTCAGCTAAAAGATACGGGGAAGGCTCCTCAGCAGAGTCCTGTGTTACAGATTGTAATTCGACTCTGCCACCTAACCCTTTTACACACGCAGCCTTCTCCTTTCTTAAATAATCCTGAACCTCTTCTGACAAAGGCAACCCAGCATGTGTAACACTTGCTCCATTTGGGTCCGTATAATCTAATCGTACCCTGGCTTGATAAGCTGCCATTTGCTCAGCACGATGCTGATCCAATGCTGTCATAACCATCTTCCACCATTTTCCACACTCCTTTGCTCGTTTTTCATCATCTAAGCCATGCAGCCACAAGTCTTGTCCAGACTTTTTCCACTGCAATCTTTCAAACACCTCATTTGGGTCCTTAAAATATCCTAACTCTCCTGCATAGCTTAACAGCGGCACCAACTCCTTTGTAAAATTTAACTTACACTGTCGCTTTTCTAAAAAGCATATAAATAAATCATACGCTGCCTGCCTATCCATGTCCGTATTTAAACGTTAATACCTGTGCGCACAGTCCTCGTTTAAGCAGTTTCCGGCTCTACAGCGTCTTCGGCTTCAAGGCTGTCTTCCCTTTTCTTGCAGCCTCCGGTACTGCTATCCCGGGCCGGCCGTCTTCTTGCCTCCCGGCTTACTGCGAATCTCCCAACGTCCCGAAGAACTTCTTAAACCCTAACGTTTGTCTTCATTAGGGTCCCGTGTTCGAGCGCCACTTACTGCAAGAAGGGGGCCGCTTTAACGACCAATTTGATCAGCGGATTCCACTTTATTGAACATCAGACACATCTTATATACAGTTTGCTATAATTATGCCCACTTGGCAACATACTATTGGTTGCTCTCTAAAAGGTTACATCATTGTTTTCACAACTCTGTGGAATTCTTCCATCCGGCCTAATTGCTCTCTTTCCCAGATCTCGCCTCCTCCTTATCTTGCTTGCCTCCCATCTCAGGGGCAGCTGGACTTCAGCATACCAAGCAATCAGCACTTTCTCACATCTCCTCTCCGCCAGTATATTATCAACAGAGAATTCTTCAAGGCCTGAATTGCACAGGTGTTCCTGGGAACCATGTCCCCTCTTGTCCGACAACAATAAGGTAGGGAAGAATTCTAAGGATCATTTTGACTGCCTCCAGAAGTTAGATCAGATGGCAAATTGGATTTGGTGCTAGGTCTTTCCCTTTAGGTTTTACCCCAACAATGTTTTCATTAGTTTCGCTCACTCTCGAAATCAAGCATTTTACAGCAGGTTGGAGCAGCCTGTATCTCAGCACAGGAATAAGGTAGGGAAGAATTCTAAGGATCATTTTGACTGCCTCCAGAAGTTAGATCAGATGGCAAATTGGATTTGGTGCTAGGTCTTTCCCTTTAGGTTTTACCCCAACAATGTTTTCATTAGTTTCGCTCACTCTCGAAATCAAGCATTTTACAGCAGGTTGGAGCAGCCTGTATCTCAGCACAGGAATAAGGTAGGGAAGAATTCTAAGGATCATTTTGACTGCCTCCAGAAGTTAGATCAGATGGCAAATTGGATTTGGTGCTAGGTCTTTCCCTTTAGGTTTTACCCCAACAATGTTTTCATTAGTTTCGCTCACTCTCGAAATCAAGCATTTTACAGCAGGTTGGAGCAGCCTGTATCTCAGCACAGGAATAAGGTAGGGAAGAATTCTAAGGATCATTTTGACTGCCTCCAGAAGTTAGATCAGATGGCAAATTGGATTTGGTGCTAGGTCTTTCCCTTTAGGTTTTACCCCAACAATGTTTTCATTAGTTTCGCTCACTCTCGAAATCAAGCATTTTACAGCAGGTTGGAGCAGCCTGTATCTCAGCACAGGAATAAGGTAGGGAAGAATTCTAAGGATCATTTTGACTGCCTCCAGAAGTTAGATCAGATGGCAAATTGGATTTGGTGCTAGGTCTTTCCCTTTAGGTTTTACCCCAACAATGTTTTCATTAGTTTCGCTCACTCTCAAAATCAAGCATTTTACAGCAGGTTGGAGCAGCCTGTATCTCAGCACAGGAATAAGGTAGGGAAGAATTCTAAGGCTCATTTTGACTGCCTCCAGAAGTTAGATCAGATGGCAAATTGGATTTGGTGCTAGGTCTTTCCCTTTAGGTTTTACCCCAACAATGTTTTCATTAGTTTCGCTCACTCTCGAAATCAAGCATTTTACAGCAGGTTGGAGCAGCCTGTATCTCAGCACAGGAATAAGGTAGGGAAGAATTCTAAGGCTCATTTTGACTGCCTCCAGAAGTTAGATCAGATGGCAAATTGGATTTGGTGCTAGGTCTTTCCCTTTAGGTTTTACCCCAACAATGTTTTCATTAGTTTCGCTCACTCTCGAAATCAAGCATTTTACAGCAGGTTGGAGCAGCCTGTATCTCAGCACAGGAATAAGGTAGGGAAGAATTCTAAGGATCATTTTGACTGCCTCCAGAAGTTAGATCAGATGGCAAATTGGATTTGGTGCTAGGTCTTTCCCTTTAGGTTTTACCCCAACAATGTTTTCATTAGTTTCGCTCACTCTCGAAATCAAGCATTTTACAGCAGGTTGGAGCAGCCTGTATCTCAGCACAGGAATAAGGTAGGGAAGAATTCAAATGCTCATTTTGACTGCCTCCAGAAGTTAGATCAGATGGCAAATTGGATTTGGTGCTAGGTCTTTCCCTTTAGGTTTTACCCCAACAATGTTTTCATTAGTTTCGCTCACTCTTGAAATCAAGCATTTTACAGCAGGTTGGAGCAGCCTGTATCTCAGCACAGGAATAAGGTAGGGAAGAATTCTAAGGATCATTTTGACTGCCTCCAGAAGTTAGATCAGATGGCAAATTGGATTTGGTGCTAGGTCTTTCCCTTTAGGTTTTACCCCAACAATGTTTTCATTAGTTTCGCTCACTCTCGAAATCAAGCATTTTACAGCAGGTTGGAGCAGCCTGTATCTCAGCACAGGAATAAGGTAGGGAAGAATTCTAAGGATCATTTTGACTGCCTCCAGAAGTTAGATCAGATGGCAAATTGGTATGGTGCTAGGTCTTTCCCTTTAGGTTTTACCCCAACAATGTTTTCATTAGTTTCGCTCACTCTCGAAATCAAGCATTTTACAGCAGGTTGGAGCAGCCTGTATCTCAGCACAGGAATAAGGTAGGGAAGAATTCTAAGGCTCATTTTGACTGCCTCCAGAAGTTAGATCAGATGGCAAATTGGATTTGGTGCTAGGTCTTTCCCTTTAGGTTTTACCCCAACAATGTTTTCATTAGTTTCGCTCACTCTCGAAATCAAGCATTTTACAGCAGGTTGGAGCAGCCTGTATCTCAGCACAGGAATAAGGTAGGGAAGAATTCTAAGGCTCATTTTGACTGCCTCCAGAAGTTAGATCAGATGGCAAATTGCATTTGGTGCTAGGTCTTTCCCTTTAGGTTTTACCCCAACAATGTTTTCATTAGTTTCGCTCACTCTCGAAATCAAGCATTTTACAGCAGGTTGGAGCAGCCTGTATCTCAGCACAGGAATAAGGTAGGGAAGAATTCTAAGGCTCATTTTGACTGCCTCCAGAAGTTAGATCAGATGGCAAATTGGATTTGGTGCTAGGTCTTTCCCTTTAGGTTTTACCCCAACAATGTTTTCATTAGTTTCGCTCACTCTCGAAAGCAAGCATTTTACAGCAGGTTGGAGCAGCCTGTATCTCAGCACAGGAATAAGGTAGGGAAGAATTCTAAGGCTCATTTTGACTGCCTCCAGAAGTTAGATCAGATGGCAACTTGGATTTGGTGCTAGGTCTTTCCCTTTAGGTTTTACCCCAACAATGTTTTCATTAGTTTCGCTCACTCTCGAAATCAAGCATTTTACAGCAGGTTGGAGCAGCCTGTATCTCAGCACAGGAATAAGGTAGGGAAGAATTCTAAGGCTCATTTTGACTGCCTCCAGAAGTTAGATCAGATGGCAAATTGGATTTGGTGCTAGGTCTTTCCCTTTAGGTTTTACCCCAACAATGTTTTCATTAGTTTCGCTCACTCCCGAAATCAAGCATTTTACAGCAGGTTGGAGCAGCCTGTATCTCAGCACAGGAATAAGGTAGGGAAGAATTCTAAGGCTCATTTTGACTGCCTCCAGAAGTTAGATCAGATGGCAAATTGGATTTGGTGCTAGGTCTTTCCCTTTAGGTTTTACCCCAACAATGTTTTCATTAGTTTCGCTCACTCTCGAAAGCAAGCATTTTACAGCAGGTTGGAGCAGCCTGTATCTCAGCACAGGAATAAGGTAGGGAAGAATTCTAAGGCTCATTTTGACTGCCTCCAGAAGTTAGATCAGATGGCAAATTGGATTTGGTGCTAGGTCTTTCCCTTTAGGTTTTACCCCAACAATGTTTTCATTAGTTTCGCTCACTCTCGAAAGCAAGCATTTTACAGCAGGTTGGAGCAGCCTGTATCTCAGCACAGGAATAAGGTAGGGAAGAATTCTAAGGATCATTTTGACTGCCTCCAGAAGTTAGATCAGATGGCAAATTAGATTTGGTGCTAGGTCTTTCCCTTTAGGTTTTACCCCAACAATGTTTTCATTAGTTTCGCTCACTCTCGAAATCAAGCATTTTACAGCAGGTTGGAGCAGCCTGTATCTCAGCACAGGAATAAGGTAGGGAAGAATTCTAAGGCTCATTTTGACTGCCTCCAGAAGTTAGATCAGATGGCAAATTGGATTTGGTGCTAGGTCTTTCCCTTTAGGTTTTACCCCAACAATGTTTTCATTAGTTTCGCTCACTCTCGAAATCAAGCATTTTACAGCAGGTTGGAGCAGCCTGTATCTCAGCACAGGAATAAGGTAGGGAAGAATTCTAAGGATCATTTTGACTGCCTCCAGAAGTTAGATCAGATGGCAAATTGGATTTGGTGCTAGGTCTTTCCCTTTAGGTTTTACCCCAACAATGTTTTCATTAGTTTCGCTCACTCTCGAAAGCAAGCATTTTACAGCAGGTTGGAGCAGCCTGTATCTCAGCACAGGAATAAGGTAGGGAAGAATTCTAAGGCTCCTTTTGACTGCCTCCAGAAGTTAGATCAGATGGCAAATTGGATTTGGTGCTAGGTCTTTCCCTTTAGGTTTTACCCCAACAATGTTTTCATTAGTTTCGCTCACTCTCGAAATCAAGCATTTTACAGCAGGTTGGAGCAGCCTGTATCTCAGCACAGGAATAAGGTAGGGAAGAATTCTAAGGCTCATTTTGACTGCCTCCAGAAGTTAGATCAGATGGCAAATTGGATTTGGTGCTAGGTCTTTCCCTTTAGGTTTTACCCCAACAATGTTTTCATTAGTTTCGCTCACTCTCGAAATCAAGCATTTTACAGCAGGTTGGAGCAGCCTGTATCTCAGCACAGGAATAAGGTAGGGAAGAATTCTAAGGCTCATTTTGACTGCCTCCAGAAGTTAGATCAGATGGCAAATTGGATTTGGTGCTAGGTCTTTCCCTTTAGGTTTTACCCCAACAATGTTTTCATTAGTTTCGCTCACTCTCGAAATCAAGCATTTTACAGCAGGTTGGAGCAGCCTGTATCTCAGCACAGGAATAAGGTAGGGAAGAATTCTAAGGCTCATTTTGACTGCCTCCAGAAGTTAGATCAGATGGCAAATTGGATTTGGTGCTAGGTCTTTCCCTTTAGGTTTTACCCCAACAATGTTTTCATTAGTTTCGCTCACTCTCGAAATCAAGCATTTTACAGCAGGTTGGAGCAGCCTGTATCTCAGCACAGGAATAAGGTAGGGAAGAATTCTAAGGCTCATTTTGACTGCCTCCAGAAGTTAGATCAGATGGCAAATTGGATTTGGTGCTAGGTCTTTCCCTTTAGGTTTTACCCCAACAATGTTTTCATTAGTTTCGCTCACTCTCGAAATCAAGCATTTTACAGCAGGTTGGAGCAGCCTGTATCTCAGCACAGGAATAAGGTAGGGAAGAATTCTAAGGCTCATTTTGACTGCCTCCAGAAGTTAGATCAGATGGCAAATTGGATTTGGTGCTAGGTCTTTCCCTTTAGGTTTTACCCCAACAATGTTTTCATTAGTTTCGCTCACTCTCGAAATCAAGCATTTTACAGCAGGTTGGAGCAGCCTGTATCTCAGCACAGGAATAAGGTAGGGAAGAATTCTAAGGATCATTTTGACTGCCTCCAGAAGTTAGATCAGATGGCAAATTGGATTTGGTGCTAGGTCTTTCCCTTTAGGTTTTACCCCAACAATGTTTTCATTAGTTTCGCTCACTCTCGAAATCAAGCATTTTACAGCAGGTTGGAGCAGCCTGTATCTCAGCACAGGAATAAGGTAGGGAAGAATTCTAAGGATCATTTTGACTGCCTCCAGAAGTTAGATCAGATGGCAAATTGGATTTGGTGCTAGGTCTTTCCCTTTAGGTTTTACCCCAACAATGTTTTCATTAGTTTCGCTCACTCTCGAAATCAAGCATTTTACAGCAGGTTGGAGCAGCCTGTATCTCAGCACAGGAATAAGGTAGGGAAGAATTCTAAGGCTCATTTTGACTGCCTCCAGAAGTTAGATCAGATGGCAAATTGGATTTGGTGCTAGGTCTTTCCCTTTAGGTTTTACCCCAACAATGTTTTCATTAGTTTCGCTCACTCTCGAAATCAAGCATTTTACAGCAGGTTGGAGCAGCCTGTATCTCAGCACAGGAATAAGGTAGGGAAGAATTCTAAGGCTCATTTTGACTGCCTCCAGAAGTTAGATCAGATGGCAAATTGGATTTGGTGCTAGGTCTTTCCCTTTAGGTTTTACCCCAACAATGTTTTCATTAGTTTCGCTCACTCTCGAAATCAAGCATTTTACAGCAGGTTGGAGCAGCCTGTATCTCAGCACAGGAATAAGGTAGGGAAGAATTCTAAGGCTCATTTTGACTGCCTCCAGAAGTTAGATCAGATGGCAAATTGGATTTGGTGCTAGGTCTTTCCCTTTAGGTTTTACCCCAACAATGTTTTCATTAGTTTCGCTCACTCTCGAAATCAAGCATTTTACAGCAGGTTGGAGCAGCCTGTATCTCAGCACAGGAATAAGGTAGGGAAGAATTCTAAGGCTCATTTTGACTGCCTCCAGAAGTTAGATCAGATGGCAAATTGGATTTGGTGCTAGGTCTTTCCCTTTAGGTTTTACCCCAACAATGTTTTCATTAGTTTCGCTCACTCTCGAAATCAAGCATTTTACAGCAGGTTGGAGCAGCCTGTATCTCAGCACAGGAATAAGGTAGGGAAGAATTCTAAGGCTCATTTTGACTGCCTCCAGAAGTTAGATCAGATGGCAAATTGGATTTGGTGCTAGGTCTTTCCCTTTAGGTTTTACCCCAACAATGTTTTCATTAGTTTCGCTCACTCTCGAAATCAAGCATTTTACAGCAGGTTGGAGCAGCCTGTATCTCAGCACAGGAATAAGGTAGGGAAGAATTCTAAGGATCATTTTGACTGCCTCCAGAAGTTAGATCAGATGGCAAATTGGATTTGGTGCTAGGTCTTTCCCTTTAGGTTTTACCCCAACAATGTTTTCATTAGTTTCGCTCACTCTCGAAATCAAGCATTTTACAGCAGGTTGGAGCAGCCTGTATCTCAGCACAGGAATAAGGTAGGGAAGAATTCTAAGGCTCATTTTGACTGCCTCCAGAAGTTAGATCAGATGGCAAATTGGATTTGGTGCTAGGTCTTTCCCTTTAGGTTTTACCCCAACAATGTTTTCATTAGTTTCGCTCACTCTCGAAATCAAGCATTTTACAGCAGGTTGGAGCAGCCTGTATCTCAGCACAGGAATAAGGTAGGGAAGAATTCTAAGGATCATTTTGACTGCCTCCAGAAGTTAGATCAGATGGCAAATTGGATTTGGTGCTAGGTCTTTCCCTTTAGGTTTTACCCCAACAATGTTTTCATTAGTTTCGCTCACTCTCGAAATCAAGCATTTTACAGCAGGTTGGAGCAGCCTGTATCTCAGCACAGGAATAAGGTAGGGAAGAATTCTAAGGATCATTTTGACTGCCTCCAGAAGTTAGATCAGATGGCAAATTGGATTTGGTGCTAGGTCTTTCCCTTTAGGTTTTACCCCAACAATGTTTTCATTAGTTTCGCTCACTCTCGAAATCAAGCATTTTACAGCAGGTTGGAGCAGCCTGTATCTCAGCACAGGAATAAGGTAGGGAAGAATTCTAAGGCTCATTTTGACTGCCTCCAGAAGTTAGATCAGATGGCAAATTGGATTTGGTGCTAGGTCTTTCCCTTTAGGTTTTACCCCAACAATGTTTTCATTAGTTTCGCTCACTCTCGAAATCAAGCATTTTACAGCAGGTTGGAGCAGCCTGTATCTCAGCACAGGAATAAGGTAGGGAAGAATTCTAAGGATCATTTTGACTGCCTCCAGAAGTTAGATCAGATGGCAAATTGGATTTGGTGCTAGGTCTTTCCCTTTAGGTTTTACCCCAACAATGTTTTCATTAGTTTCGCTCACTCTCGAAATCAAGCATTTTACAGCAGGTTGGAGCAGCCTGTATCTCAGCACAGGAATAAGGTAGGGAAGAATTCTAAGGCTCATTTTGACTGCCTCCAGAAGTTAGATCAGATGGCAAATTGGATTTGGTGCTAGGTCTTTCCCTTTAGGTTTTACCCCAACAATGTTTTCATTAGTTTCGCTCACTCTCGAAATCAAGCATTTTACAGCAGGTTGGAGCAGCCTGTATCTCAGCACAGGAATAAGGTAGGGAAGAATTCTAAGGCTCATTTTGACTGCCTCCAGAAGTTAGATCAGATGGCAAATTGGATTTGGTGCTAGGTCTTTCCCTTTAGGTTTTACCCCAACAATGTTTTCATTAGTTTCGCTCACTCTCGAAATCAAGCATTTTACAGCAGGTTGGAGCAGCCTGTATCTCAGCACAGGAATAAGGTAGGGAAGAATTCTAAGGCTCATTTTGACTGCCTCCAGAAGTTAGATCAGATGGCAAATTGGATTTGGTGCTAGGTCTTTCCCTTTAGGTTTTACCCCAACAATGTTTTCATTAGTTTCGCTCACTCTCGAAATCAAGCATTTTACAGCAGGTTGGAGCAGCCTGTATCTCAGCACAGGAATAAGGTAGGGAAGAATTCTAAGGCTCATTTTGACTGCCTCCAGAAGTTAGATCAGATGGCAAATTGGATTTGGTGCTAGGTCTTTCCCTTTAGGTTTTACCCCAACAATGTTTTCATTAGTTTCGCTCACTCTCGAAATCAAGCATTTTACAGCAGGTTGGAGCAGCCTGTATCTCAGCACAGGAATAAGGTAGGGAAGAATTCTAAGGCTCATTTTGACTGCCTCCAGAAGTTAGATCAGATGGCAAATTGGATTTGGTGCTAGGTCTTTCCCTTTAGGTTTTACCCCAACAATGTTTTCATTAGTTTCGCTCACTCTCGAAATCAAGCATTTTACAGCAGGTTGGAGCAGCCTGTATCTCAGCACAGGAATAAGGTAGGGAAGAATTCTAAGGCTCATTTTGACTGCCTCCAGAAGTTAGATCAGATGGCAAATTGGATTTGGTGCTAGGTCTTTCCCTTTAGGTTTTACCCCAACAATGTTTTCATTAGTTTCGCTCACTCTCGAAATCAAGCATTTTACAGCAGGTTGGAGCAGCCTGTATCTCAGCACAGGAATAAGGTAGGGAAGAATTCTAAGGCTCATTTTGACTGCCTCCAGAAGTTAGATCAGATGGCAAATTGGATTTGGTGCTAGGTCTTTCCCTTTAGGTTTTACCCCAACAATGTTTTCATTAGTTTCGCTCACTCTCGAAATCAAGCATTTTACAGCAGGTTGGAGCAGCCTGTATCTCAGCACAGGAATAAGGTAGGGAAGAATTCTAAGGCTCATTTTGACTGCCTCCAGAAGTTAGATCAGATGGCAAATTGGATTTGGTGCTAGGTCTTTCCCTTTAGGTTTTACCCCAACAATGTTTTCATTAGTTTCGCTCCCTCTCGAAATCAAGCATTTTACAGCAGGTTGGAGCAGCCTGTATCTCAGCACAGGAATAAGGTAGGGAAGAATTCTAAGGCTCATTTTGACTGCCTCCAGAAGTTAGATCAGATGGCAAATTGGATTTGGTGCTAGGTCTTTCCCTTTAGGTTTTACCCCAACAATGTTTTCATTAGTTTCGCTCACTCTCGAAATCAAGCATTTTACAGCAGGTTGGAGCAGCCTGTATCTCAGCACAGGAATAAGGTAGGGAAGAATTCTAAGGCTCATTTTGACTGCCTCCAGAAGTTAGATCAGATGGCAAATTGGATTTGGTGCTAGGTCTTTCCCTTTAGGTTTTACCCCAACAATGTTTTCATTAGTTTCGCTCACTCTCGAAATCAAGCATTTTACAGCAGGTTGGAGCAGCCTGTATCTCAGCACAGGAATAAGGTAGGGAAGAATTCTAAGGATCATTTTGACTGCCTCCAGAAGTTAGATCAGATGGCAAATTGGATTTGGTGCTAGGTCTTTCCCTTTAGGTTTTACCCCAACAATGTTTTCATTAGTTTCGCTCACTCTCGAAATCAAGCATTTTACAGCAGGTTGGAGCAGCCTGTATCTCAGCACAGGAATAAGGTAGGGAAGAATTCTAAGGCTCATTTTGACTGCCTCCAGAAGTTAGATCAGATGGCAAATTGGATTTGGTGCTAGGTCTTTCCCTTTAGGTTTTACCCCAACAATGTTTTCATTAGTTTCGCTCACTCTCGAAATCAAGCATTTTACAGCAGGTTGGAGCAGCCTGTATCTCAGCACAGGAATAAGGTAGGGAAGAATTCTAAGGATCATTTTGACTGCCTCCAGAAGTTAGATCAGATGGCAAATTGGATTTGGTGCTAGGTCTTTCCCTTTAGGTTTTACCCCAACAATGTTTTCATTAGTTTCGCTCACTCTCGAAATCAAGCATTTTACAGCAGGTTGGAGCAGCCTGTATCTCAGCACAGGAATAAGGTAGGGAAGAATTCTAAGGCTCATTTTGACTGCCTCCAGAAGTTAGATCAGATGGCAAATTGGATTTGGTGCTAGGTCTTTCCCTTTAGGTTTTACCCCAACAATGTTTTCATTAGTTTCGCTCACTCTCGAAATCAAGCATTTTACAGCAGGTTGGAGCAGCCTGTATCTCAGCACAGGAATAAGGTAGGGAAGAATTCTAAGGCTCATTTTGACTGCCTCCAGAAGTTAGATCAGATGGCAAATTGGATTTGGTGCTAGGTCTTTCCCTTTAGGTTTTACCCCAACAATGTTTTCATTAGTTTCGCTCACTCTCGAAATCAAGCATTTTACAGCAGGTTGGAGCAGCCTGTATCTCAGCACAGGAATAAGGTAGGGAAGAATTCTAAGGCTCATTTTGACTGCCTCCAGAAGTTAGATCAGATGGCAAATTGGATTTGGTGCTAGGTCTTTCCCTTTAGGTTTTACCCCAACAATGTTTTCATTAGTTTCGCTCACTCTCGAAATCAAGCATTTTACAGCAGGTTGGAGCAGCCTGTATCTCAGCACAGGAATAAGGTAGGGAAGAATTCTAAGGCTCATTTTGACTGCCTCCAGAAGTTAGATCAGATGGCAAATTGGATTTGGTGCTAGGTCTTTCCCTTTAGGTTTTACCCCAACAATGTTTTCATTAGTTTCGCTCACTCTCGAAATCAAGCATTTTACAGCAGGTTGGAGCAGCCTGTATCTCAGCACAGGAATAAGGTAGGGAAGAATTCTAAGGCTCATTTTGACTGCCTCCAGAAGTTAGATCAGATGGCAAATTGGATTTGGTGCTAGGTCTTTCCCTTTAGGTTTTACCCCAACAATGTTTTCATTAGTTTCGCTCACTCTCGAAATCAAGCATTTTACAGCAGGTTGGAGCAGCCTGTATCTCAGCACAGGAATAAGGTAGGGAAGAATTCTAAGGCTCATTTTGACTGCCTCCAGAAGTTAGATCAGATGGCAAATTGGATTTGGTGCTAGGTCTTTCCCTTTAGGTTTTACCCCAACAATGTTTTCATTAGTTTCGCTCCCTCTCGAAATCAAGCATTTTACAGCAGGTTGGAGCAGCCTGTATCTCAGCACAGGAATAAGGTAGGGAAGAATTCTAAGGCTCATTTTGACTGCCTCCAGAAGTTAGATCAGATGGCAAATTGGATTTGGTGCTAGGTCTTTCCCTTTAGGTTTTACCCCAACAATGTTTTCATTAGTTTCGCTCACTCTCGAAATCAAGCATTTTACAGCAGGTTGGAGCAGCCTGTATCTCAGCACAGGAATAAGGTAGGGAAGAATTCTAAGGCTCATTTTGACTGCCTCCAGAAGTTAGATCAGATGGCAAATTGGATTTGGTGCTAGGTCTTTCCCTTTAGGTTTTACCCCAACAATGTTTTCATTAGTTTCGCTCACTCTCGAAATCAAGCATTTTACAGCAGGTTGGAGCAGGCTGTATCTCAGCACAGGAATAAGGTAGGGAAGAATTCTAAGGATCATTTTGACTGCCTCCAGAAGTTAGATCAGATGGCAAATTGGATTTGGTGCTAGGTCTTTCCCTTTAGGTTTTACCCCAACAATGTTTTCATTAGTTTCGCTCACTCTCGAAATCAAGCATTTTACAGCAGGTTGGAGCAGCCTGTCTCTCAGCACAGGAATAAGGTAGGGAAGAATTCTAAGGCTCATTTTGACTGCCTCCAGAAGTTAGATCAGATGGCAAATTGGATTTGGTGCTAGGTCTTTCCCTTTAGGTTTTACCCCAACAATGTTTTCATTAGTTTCGCTCACTCTCGAAATCAAGCATTTTACAGCAGGTTGGAGCAGCCTGTATCTCAGCACAGGAATAAGGTAGGGAAGAATTCTAAGGCTCATTTTGACTGCCTCCAGAAGTTAGATCAGATGGCAAATTGGATTTGGTGCTAGGTCTTTCCCTTTAGGTTTTACCCCAACAATGTTTTCATTAGTTTCGCTCACTCTCGAAATCAAGCATTTTACAGCAGGTTGGAGCAGCCTGTATCTCAGCACAGGAATAAGGTAGGGAAGAATTCTAAGGCTCATTTTGACTGCCTCCAGAAGTTAGATCAGATGGCAAATTGGATTTGGTGCTAGGTCTTTCCCTTTAGGTTTTACCCCAACAATGTTTTCATTAGTTTCGCTCACTCTCGAAATCAAGCATTTTACAGCAGGTTGGAGCAGCCTGTATCTCAGCACAGGAATAAGGTAGGGAAGAATTCTAAGGCTCATTTTGACTGCCTCCAGAAGTTAGATCAGATGGCAAATTGGATTTGGTGCTAGGTCTTTCCCTTTAGGTTTTACCCCAACAATGTTTTCATTAGTTTCGCTCACTCTCGAAATCAAGCATTTTACAGCAGGTTGGAGCAGCCTGTATCTCAGCACAGGAATAAGGTAGGGAAGAATTCTAAGGCTCCTTTTGACTGCCTCCAGAAGTTAGATCAGATGGCAAATTGGATTTGGTGCTAGGTCTTTCCCTTTAGGTTTTACCCCAACAATGTTTTCATTAGTTTCGCTCACTCTCGAAATCAAGCATTTTACAGCAGGTTGGAGCAGCCTGTATCTCAGCACAGGAATAAGGTAGGGAAGAATTCTAAGGATCATTTTGACTGCCTCCAGAAGTTAGATCAGATGGCAAATTGGATTTGGTGCTAGGTCTTTCCCTTTAGGTTTTACCCCAACAATGTTTTCATTAGTTTCGCTCACTCTCGAAATCAAGCATTTTACAGCAGGTTGGAGCAGCCTGTATCTCAGCACAGGAATAAGGTAGGGAAGAATTCTAAGGCTCATTTTGACTGCCTCCAGAAGTTAGATCAGATGGCAAATTGGATTTGGTGCTAGGTCTTTCCCTTTAGGTTTTACCCCAACAATGTTTTCATTAGTTTCGCTCACTCTCGAAATCAAGCATTTTACAGCAGGTTGGAGCAGCCTGTCTCTCAGCACAGGAATAAGGTAGGGAAGAATTCTAAGGCTCATTTTGACTGCCTCCAGAAGTTAGATCAGATGGCAAATTGGATTTGGTGCTAGGTCTTTCCCTTTAGGTTTTACCCCAACAATGTTTTCATTAGTTTCGCTCACTCTCGAAATCAAGCATTTTACAGCAGGTTGGAGCAGCCTGTATCTCAGCACAGGAATAAGGTAGGGAAGAATTCTAAGGCTCATTTTGACTGCCTCCAGAAGTTAGATCAGATGGCAAATTGGATTTGGTGCTAGGTCTTTCCCTTTAGGTTTTACCCCAACAATGTTTTCATTAGTTTCGCTCACTCTCGAAATCAAGCATTTTACAGCAGGTTGGAGCAGCCTGTATCTCAGCACAGGAATAAGGTAGGGAAGAATTCTAAGGCTCATGTTGACTGCCTCCAGAAGTTAGATCAGATGGCAAATTGGATTTGGTGCTAGGTCTTTCCCTTTAGGTTTTACCCCAAGAATGTTTTCATTAGTTTCGCTCACTCTCGAAATCAAGCATTTTACAGCAGGTTGGAGCAGCCTGTATCTCAGCACAGGAATAAGGTAGGGAAGAATTCTAAGGCTCATTTTGACTGCCTCCAGAAGTTAGATCAGATGGCAAATTGGATTTGGTGCTAGGTCTTTCCCTTTAGGTTTTACCCCAACAATGTTTTCATTAGTTTCGCTCACTCTCGAAATCAAGCATTTTACAGCAGGTTGGAGCAGCCTGTATCTCAGCACAGGAATAAGGTAGGGAAGAATTCTAAGGCTCATTTTGACTGCCTCCAGAAGTTAGATCAGATGGCAAATTGGATTTGGTGCTAGGTCTTTCCCTTTAGGTTTTACCCCAACAATGTTTTCATTAGTTTCGCTCCCTCTCGAAATCAAGCATTTTACAGCAGGTTGGAGCAGCCTGTATCTCAGCACAGGAATAAGGTAGGGAAGAATTCTAAGGATCATTTTGACTGCCTCCAGAAGTTAGATCAGATGGCAAATTGGATTTGGTGCTAGGTCTTTCCCTTTAGGTTTTACCCCAACAATGTTTTCATTAGTTTCGCTCACTCTCGAAATCAAGCATTTTACAGCAGGTTGGAGCAGCCTGTATCTCAGCACAGGAATAAGGTAGGGAAGAATTCTAAGGATCATTTTGACTGCCTCCAGAAGTTAGATCAGATGGCAAATTGGATTTGGTGCTAGGTCTTTCCCTTTAGGTTTTACCCCAACAATGTTTTCATTAGTTTCGCTCACTCTCGAAATCAAGCATTTTACAGCAGGTTGGAGCAGCCTGTATCTCAGCACAGGAATAAGGTAGGGAAGAATTCTAAGGCTCATTTTGACTGCCTCCAGAAGTTAGATCAGATGGCAAATTGGATTTGGTGCTAGGTCTTTCCCTTTAGGTTTTACCCCAACAATGTTTTCATTAGTTTCGCTCACTCTCGAAATCAAGCATTTTACAGCAGGTTGGAGCAGCCTGTATCTCAGCACAGGAATAAGGTAGGGAAGAATTCTAAGGCTCATTTTGACTGCCTCCAGAAGTTAGATCAGATGGCAAATTGGATTTGGTGCTAGGTCTTTCCCTTTAGGTTTTACCCCAACAATGTTTTCATTAGTTTCGCTCACTCTCGAAATCAAGCATTTTACAGCAGGTTGGAGCAGCCTGTATCTCAGCACAGGAATAAGGTAGGGAAGAATTCTAAGGCTCCTTTTGACTGCCTCCAGAAGTTAGATCAGATGGCAAATTGGATTTGGTGCTAGGTCTTTCCCTTTAGGTTTTACCCCAACAATGTTTTCATTAGTTTCGCTCACTCTCGAAATCAAGCATTTTACAGCAGGTTGGAGCAGCCTGTATCTCAGCACAGGAATAAGGTAGGGAAGAATTCTAAGGCTCCTTTTGACTGCCTCCAGAAGTTAGATCAGATGGCAAATTGTATTTGGTGCTAGGTCTTTCCCTTTAGGTTTTACCCCAACAATGTTTTCATTAGTTTCGCTCACTCTCGAAATCAAGCATTTTACAGCAGGTTGGAGCAGCCTGTATCTCAGCACAGGAATAAGGTAGGGAAGAATTCTAAGGATCATTTTGACTGCCTCCAGAAGTTAGATCAGATGGCAAATTGGATTTGGTGCTAGGTCTTTCCCTTTAGGTTTTACCCCAACAATGTTTTCATTAGTTTCGCTCACTCTCGAAATCAAGCATTTTACAGCAGGTTGGAGCAGCCTGTATCTCAGCACAGGAATAAGGTAGGGAAGAATTCTAAGGCTCATTTTGACTGCCTCCAGAAGTTAGATCAGATGGCAAATTGGATTTGGTGCTAGGTCTTTCCCTTTAGGTTTTACCCCAACAATGTTTTCATTAGTTTCGCTCACTCTCGAAATCAAGCATTTTACAGCAGGTTGGAGCAGCCTGTCTCTCAGCACAGGAATAAGGTAGGGAAGAATTCTAAGGCTCATTTTGACTGCCTCCAGAAGTTAGATCAGATGGCAAATTGGATTTGGTGCTAGGTCTTTCCCTTTAGGTTTTACCCCAACAATGTTTTCATTAGTTTCGCTCACTCTCGAAATCAAGCATTTTACAGCAGGTTGGAGCAGCCTGTATCTCAGCACAGGAATAAGGTAGGGAAGAATTCTAAGGCTCATTTTGACTGCCTCCAGAAGTTAGATCAGATGGCAAATTGGATTTGGTGCTAGGTCTTTCCCTTTAGGTTTTACCCCAACAATGTTTTCATTAGTTTCGCTCACTCTCGAAATCAAGCATTTTACAGCAGGTTGGAGCAGCCTGTATCTCAGCACAGGAATAAGGTAGGGAAGAATTCTAAGGATCATTTTGACTGCCTCCAGAAGTTAGATCAGATGGCAAATTGGATTTGGTGCTAGGTCTTTCCCTTTAGGTTTTACCCCAACAATGTTTTCATTAGTTTCGCTCACTCTCGAAATCAAGCATTTTACAGCAGGTGGAGCAGCCTGTATCTCAGCACAGGAATAAGGTAGGGAAGAATTCTAAGGCTCATTTTGACTGCCTCCAGAAGTTAGATCAGATGGCAAATTGGATTTGGTGCTAGGTCTTTCCCTTTAGGTTTTACCCCAACAATGTTTTCATTAGTTTCGCTCACTCTCGAAATCAAGCATTTTACAGCAGGTTGGAGCAGCCTGTATCTCAGCACAGGAATAAGGTAGGGAAGAATTCTAAGGATCATTTTGACTGCCTCCAGAAGTTAGATCAGATGGCAAATTGGATTTGGTGCTAGGTCTTTCCCTTTAGGTTTTACCCCAACAATGTTTTCATTAGTTTCGCTCCCTCTCGAAATCAAGCATTTTACAGCAGGTTGGAGCAGCCTGTATCTCAGCACAGGAATAAGGTAGGGAAGAATTCTAAGGATCATTTTGACTGCCTCCAGAAGTTAGATCAGATGGCAAATTGGATTTGGTGCTAGGTCTTTCCCTTTAGGTTTTACCCCAACAATGTTTTCATTAGTTTCGCTCACTCTCGAAATCAAGCATTTTACAGCAGGTTGGAGCAGCCTGTATCTCAGCACAGGAATAAGGTAGGGAAGAATTCTAAGGATCATTTTGACTGCCTCCAGAAGTTAGATCAGATGGCAAATTGGATTTGGTGCTAGGTCTTTCCCTTTAGGTTTTACCCCAACAATGTTTTCATTAGTTTCGCTCACTCTCGAAATCAAGCATTTTACAGCAGGTTGGAGCAGCCTGTATCTCAGCACAGGAATAAGGTAGGGAAGAATTCTAAGGATCATTTTGACTGCCTCCAGAAGTTAGATCAGATGGCAAATTGGATTTGATGCTAGGTCTTTCCCTTTAGGTTTTACCCCAACAATGTTTTCATTAGTTTCGCTCACTCTCGAAATCAAGCATTTTACAGCAGGTTGGAGCAGCCTGTATCTCAGCACAGGAATAAGGTAGGGAAGAATTCTAAGGCTCATTTTGACTGCCTCCAGAAGTTAGATCAGATGGCAAATTGGATTTGGTGCTAGGTCTTTCCCTTTAGGTTTTACCCCAACAATGTTTTCATTAGTTTCGCTCACTCTCGAAATCAAGCATTTTACAGCAGGTTGGAGCAGCCTGTATCTCAGCACAGGAATAAGGTAGGGAAGAATTCTAAGGCTCCTTTTGACTGCCTCCAGAAGTTAGATCAGATGGCAAATTGGATTTGGTGCTAGGTCTTTCCCTTTAGGTTTTACCCCAACAATGTTTTCATTAGTTTCGCTCACTCTCGAAATCAAGCATTTTACAGCAGGTTGGAGCAGCCTGTATCTCAGCACAGGAATAAGGTAGGGAAGAATTCTAAGGCTCATTTTGACTGCCTCCAGAAGTTAGATCAGATGGCAAATTGGATTTGGTGCTAGGTCTTTCCCTTTAGGTTTTACCCCAACAATGTTTTCATTAGTTTCGCTCACTCTCGAAATCAAGCATTTTACAGCAGGTTGGAGCAGCCTGTATCTCAGCACAGGAATAAGGTAGGGAAGAATTCTAAGGCTCATTTTGACTGCCTCCAGAAGTTAGATCAGATGGCAAATTGGATTTGGTGCTAGGTCTTTCCCTTTAGGTTTTACCCCAACAATGTTTTCATTAGTTTCGCTCACTCTCGAAATCAAGCATTTTACAGCAGGTTGGAGCAGCCTGTATCTCAGCACAGGAATAAGGTAGGGAAGAATTCTAAGGCTCATTTTGACTGCCTCCAGAAGTTAGATCAGATGGCAAATTGGATTTGGTGCTAGGTCTTTCCCTTTAGGTTTTACCCCAACAATGTTTTCATTAGTTTCGCTCACTCTCGAAATCAAGCATTTTACAGCAGGTTGGAGCAGCCTGTATCTCAGCACAGGAATAAGGTAGGGAAGAATTCTAAGGCTCATTTTGACTGCCTCCAGAAGTTAGATCAGATGGCAAATTGGATTTGGTGCTAGGTCTTTCCCTTTAGGTTTTACCCCAACAATGTTTTCATTAGTTTCGCTCACTCTCGAAATCAAGCATTTTAGAATAAACAACCTTTATTAGAATAAACCAAACCAGGTTGGAAGAGACCTTCAAGATCATCGTGTCCAACCCATCAACCAATCCAACCCACCCAAACAGCTAACCCATGGCACCAAGCACCCCGTCAAGTCTCCTTCTGAACACCTTCAATGACGGCGACTCCACCACCTCCCCGGGCAACCCGTTCCATAGCGCAATCACTCTTTCTGTATAGAACTTCTTCCTAACATCCAACCTGAACCTCCCCTGGCGCAGCCTCAGACTGTGTCCTCTTGTTCTGGTACTGGGTGCCTGGGAGAAGAGACCATCATCAGCCTGTCTACAACCTCCCTTCAGGTAGTTGTAGAGAGTGATAAGGTCACCCCTAAGTCTCCTCTTCTCCAGGCTAAGCAGCCCCAGCTCCCTCAGCCTCTCCTCATAGGGCTTGTGTTCCAAACCCCTCACCAACTTTGTTGCTCTTCTCTGGACTCGTTCCAGCAAGTCAACATCCTTCCTAAACTGAGGGGCCCAGAACTGGACACAGTACTCGAGGTGTGGCCTAACCAGTGCAGTGTACAGGGGCAGAATGACCTCCCTGCTCCTGCTGGCCACACTGTTCTTGATGCAGGCCAGGATGCCATTGGCCCTCTTGGCTGCCTGGGCACACTGCAGGCTCATGTTAAGCCTACCATCAACCAGCACCCCCAGATCCCTCTCTGCCTGGCTGCTCTCTAGCCACTCTGACCCCAGCCTGTAGCACTGCATGGGGTTGTTGTGGCCAATGTGCAGAACCCGGCATTTGGATGTGTTAAATCTCATGCCGTTGGATTCTGCCCATCTGTCCAGCCTGTCCAGGTCTCTCTGCAGAGCCTCTCTACCCTCCAGCAGATCAACTCTTGCCCCCAGCTTGGTGTCGTCAGCAAATTTACTGATGATGGACTCAATGCCCTCATCCAGATCATCAATAAAGATGTTAAAGAGCACAGGGCCCAGCACTGATCCTTGGGGCACACCACTAGTGACTGGTTGCCAGCTGGATGTGGCACCATTCACCACCACTCTCTGGGCTCGGCCCTCCAGCCAGTTCCTAACCCATCGCAGTGTGCTCCCGTCCAAGCCATGGGCTGACAGCTTGGCCAGCAGTTTGCTATGGGGGACGGTGTCAAAGGCCTTGCTGAGGTCCAGGTAGACTACATCAACAGGCCTCCCCACATCCACCAGGCGGGTCACCTGATCATAGAAGGAGATCAGGTTGGTCAGGCAGGACCTGCCCTTCCTAAATCCATGCTGGCTAGGCCTGATCCCTTGGCCATCCTGTAAGTGTTGTGTTATTGAACTCAGGATGACCTGTTCCATGATCTTGCCTGGCACTGAGGTCAGGCTGACAGGCCTGTAATTCCCTGGCTCATCCAACCGGCCCTTCTTATGGATGGGCACCACGTTGGCCAGCTTCCAGTCCTCTGGGACCTCGCCAGTGAGCCAGGACTGCTGGAAAATTATGGAGAGTGGCTTGGCCAGCTCATCTGCCAGCTCTCTCAGCACCCTAGGATGAATCCCATCTGGTCCCATGGACTTGTGGGGATCCAAGCTGCTAAGGAGAGTTCCAACTACCGCCTCATGGAACATAGGGAAACTGTGCAGCTCCCTGGCTCCTTCTGCTAGCTCTGCAGACCAGCTGTCAGGAAGACGTTCTGCCCTTCTAGTAAAAATTGAGGCAAAGAAGGTGTTAAGTATCTCTGCCTTTTCCTTATCCTTGGTTACAATGTTCCCCTCCGTATCCACCAAGGAGTGAAGGTTGTCTCTGCCCTTCCTCTTGCTATTAATGTATTTATAGAAGGACTTTTTGTTGTCCTTCACAGTAGAGGCCAGTTTAAGTTCCAAGTGTGCTTTTGCCTCCCTAATTCTCTTCCTACAAGACCTAGCAACATCCTTAAACATTCTGTGGGTTGCCTCCCCTCGCTTCCAAAGGTGATACACCCTCTTTTTTTCCCTCAGTTCCATTAAAAGTTCATGAACCATCCAGGCTGGCCGTCTGCCCCGGCGGCTCATCTTCTGGCACATTGGCACAGCCTGTCCCTGAGCCTTCAACAATTCTTCATTGAAGTAGGACCAGCTCTCCTGGACCCCTTTGTTTTTAAGGACTTTATCCCAAGGAACCCTCTGAATTAGTTCCTTGAGTAACCCAAAGTCTGCCCTCCGGAAGTCCAGAGTGGAGGTCTTCTTGCCGCCCCTCTTGGCTTGACCAAAAACCGAGAATTCAATTATCTCGTGGTCACTGGACCCCAAACACCCTCCAACCACCACATCACCCACCAGCCCTTCCCTGTTGGTGAAGAGGAGGTCAAGCATAGCCTTGCCCCTGGTAGGCTCTCGCAGCACCTGGGATAAGAAGCTGTCCTCCATGCATTCTAAAAACCTTCTAGACTGTCTCCTCTCTGCCGTGTTGAGTTCCCAGCAGGTATGTCTAGGCAGGTTGAAGTCACCCATGAGAACAAGGTCCGGAGATCTTGAGACAGCCCTAAGCTGCCTATAGAATGCTTCGTCAACATCTTCCTCCTGGTTGGGTGGTCTATAACAGACTCCAACCAGGGTGTCTGCCCTGCTGGTCTTCCCTCTAATTCTTATCCACAAGCATTCAACCCGATCATCCCTAATCTCCATCTCAATGGCATCTAGTGTCTTTCTGATGTACAGGGCCACCCCTCCACCCCTTCTTCCTCGCCTGTCTCTCCTGAAGAGCTTGTAACCGTCAATTGCAGCGCTCCAGTCGTGTGAGTCGTCCCACCACGTCTCTGTGATGGCAACTATATCATAATTTTCCTGCTGCATCAAGGCTTCCAGCTCCTCCTGTTTGTTACCCATGCTTCGTGCATTAGTGTACATGCACTTCAGCTGGGCTGCTGGTTTCACCTCCAACTCTAGCTTGTCGCCCCCAGACTCTTGTCTGAGAGGACTCTCTTCAGCCCCTTCCCCCTTCGAAACTAGTTTAAAGCCCTGTCTATGAGACCCGCCAATTCCCTACCCAGGATTTTTTTATCTTTGGGGGACAGTCCGTTCTCATATACAGTGATCTTTCCCCTTCTCTGGGACAGATGTACTCTATCTGTTGTCAGCTGGCCTGGTGCAGTGGAAAGTTTCCCAATATCAAAAAACCCAAAATTCTTTTGACTGCACCAGCCTCTAAGCCACTTGTTAACTATAGCTGCTGACCTGTTCCTTACTGTATTCCCTCCTGCAGTTAAAGGTATTGATGAAAAAATTATTTGTGCCCCTGACCCCTCAACCAGGTCTCCAGGGCCCTGAAGTCATCTTTGATAGCCCTGGGAGTTCTGGTTGCAACATCATCATTCCCTAACTGCATAACTAGTAAGGGGTAGTAGTCAGAGGGCTGTACCAGTTTAGGCAGCCTACTGGTAACATCATTAACTTGGGCTCCTGGCAGACAACAGAGTTCCCTATGAGATGGGTCAGGCCGACATATAGGGCCCTCCATTCCCCTCAGAAGGGAATCACCAATAACAACTACCCTCCTCTTTTTATTGAGGGAACAGGTCCTGATGCCAGCAGAAGACTGTTTGACCTTAGGCTGCTTTGCCTTAGGCTGTTTAATCTTAGGCTGCTTAGCTTTAGGGAGAACCCCAGATGGTGTGTCCTCCGGCATCAGGACCACCTCACCCTCAATTTCCAGTGCTCCATATCTGTTTTCTAAGAGCAGTGGGGAAGGTGAGGGGAGGCAAGGAGGTTTAACTTTGCGTCTTTGAGAGTAACCTGCGTCCATTCACCTCTGCTTTTTGAATAACCAGCCTCTGCTGGGGGAGCCTGCAGAGCCTGCTTACTCCCATTCAACTCTTTCCTCTTCTGATTCTGATTCACCTCTTTCCTCTTTTGGTCCATCTCCTTCCTCCTCTGGTTCATCTCTTTCCTCCTCTGGTTCATCTCTTTCCTACATTTCCTTACATTTCTAAGGCTAGCAAACTTATCCCTCAGTCTGGCCACCATATTAAGTAGATAGTCAACCTGCTCACACCTTATACAAGAGTTGCCCCCACTACCCTGCGTCTCAAGGGCCAGGCTCCAGCATTCTCTACAGCCAGATACCTGGACAGCTACCTGCTTCTGTTCTACCTCCGTCTGGGTCGACACTGATTTTTTAAGGGAGATTTTGCTGCGAGTTACAACCATGGCTGTCCCTGGCCACAGCACCTACTGCCAATTTAAAAACAAAAACAAAAACAAAAACAAAAACAAAAAAAAAAAAAAATGGGCGGCGCGTGAGCGTACAGGAGAATACGGGCTGCCCGACGAAGTGAACCCCCCGAGCCGCAGCAGAGCCTTTTAAATTCAGCCGCTCCCGCCGCTGGGACCACGAGTCTGACCACGTGAAAGAGCGGCTGCTCCTTCCCCGCGGCTAAAAACTCGGCAGCGATGGCGATTCCCGCAGCCCGAAAAGGAGAGCAGCGGCTGGTCCCCGGCGGTTGCTGGTCTGGGTGCTGTCTCGAGGAAGCTGCCCGACGAAGTGAACCCCCCGAGCCGCAGCAGAGCCTTTTAAATTCAGCCGCTCCCGCCGCTGGGACCACGAGTCTGACCACGTGAAAGAGCGGCTGCTCCTTCCCCGCGGCTAAAAACTCGGCAGCGATGGCGATTCCCGCAGCCCGAAAAGGAGAGCAGCGGCTGGTCCCCGGCGGTTGCTGGTCTGGGTGCTGTCTCGAGGAAGCTGCCCGACGAAGTGAACCCCCCGAGCCGCAGCAGAGCCTTTTAAATTCAGCCGCTCCCGCCGCTGGGACCACGAGTCTGACCACGTGAAAGAGCGGCTGCTCCTTCCCCGCGGCTAAAAACTCGGCAGCGATGGCGATTCCCGCAGCCCGAAAAGGAGAGCAGCGGCTGGTCCCCGGCGGTTGCTGGTCTGGGTGCTGTCTCGAGGAAGCTGCCCGACGAAGTGAACCCCCCGAGCCGCAGCAGAGCCTTTTAAATTCAGCCGCTCCCGCCGCTGGGACCACGAGTCTGACCACGTGAAAGAGCGGCTGCTCCTTCCCCGCGGCTAAAAACTCGGCAGCGATGGCGATTCCCGCAGCCCGAAAAGGAGAGCAGCGGCTGGTCCCCGGCGGTTGCTGGTCTGGGTGCTGTCTCGAGGAAGCTGCCCGACGAAGTGAGCAGCAGGTTACAGCAGGTTGGAGCAGCCTGTATCTCAGCACAGGAATAAGGTAGGGAAGAATTCTAAGGATCATTTTGACTGCCTCCAGAAGTTAGATCAGATGGCAAATTGGATTTGGTGCTAGGTCTTTCCCTTTAGGTTTTACCCCAACAATGTTTTCATTAGTTTCGCTCACTCTCGAAATCAAGCATTTTACAGCAGGTTGGAGCAGCCTGTATCTCAGCACAGGAATAAGGTAGGGAAGAATTCTAAGGCTCATTTTGACTGCCTCCAGAAGTTAGATCAGATGGCAAATTGGATTTGGTGCTAGGTCTTTCCCTTTAGGTTTTACCCCAACAATGTTTTCATTAGTTTCGCTCACTCTCGAAATCAAGCATTTTACAGCAGGTTGGAGCAGCCTGTATCTCAGCACAGGAATAAGGTAGGGAAGAATTCTAAGGATCATTTTGACTGCCTCCAGAAGTTAGATCAGATGGCAAATTGGATTTGGTGCTAGGTCTTTCCCTTTAGGTTTTACCCCAACAATGTTTTCATTAGTTTCGCTCACTCTCGAAATCAAGCATTTTACAGCAGGTTGGAGCAGCCTGTATCTCAGCACAGGAATAAGGTAGGGAAGAATTCTAAGGCTCATTTTGACTGCCTCCAGAAGTTAGATCAGATGGCAAATTGGATTTGGTGCTAGGTCTTTCCCTTTAGGTTTTACCCCAACAATGTTTTCATTAGTTTCGCTCACTCTCGAAATCAAGCATTTTACAGCAGGTTGGAGCAGCCTGTATCTCAGCACAGGAATAAGGTAGGGAAGAATTCTAAGGCTCATTTTGACTGCCTCCAGAAGTTAGATCAGATGGCAAATTGGATTTGGTGCTAGGTCTTTCCCTTTAGGTTTTACCCCAACAATGTTTTCATTAGTTTCGCTCACTCTCGAAATCAAGCATTTTACAGCAGGTTGGAGCAGCCTGTATCTCAGCACAGGAATAAGGTAGGGAAGAATTCTAAGGCTCATTTTGACTGCCTCCAGAAGTTAGATCAGATGGCAAATTGGATTTGGTGCTAGGTCTTTCCCTTTAGGTTTTACCCCAACAATGTTTTCATTAGTTTCGCTCACTCTCGAAATCAAGCATTTTACAGCAGGTTGGAGCAGCCTGTATCTCAGCACAGGAATAAGGTAGGGAAGAATTCTAAGGATCATTTTGACTGCCTCCAGAAGTTAGATCAGATGGCAAATTGGATTTGGTGCTAGGTCTTTCCCTTTAGGTTTTACCCCAACAATGTTTTCATTAGTTTCGCTCACTCTCGAAATCAAGCATTTTACAGCAGGTTGGAGCGGCCTGTATCTCAGCACAGGAATAAGGTAGGGAAGAATTCTAAGGATCATTTTGACTGCCTCCAGAAGTTAGATCAGATGGCAAATTGGATTTGGTGCTAGGTCTTTCCCTTTAGGTTTTACCCCAACAATGTTTTCATTAGTTTCGCTCACTCTCGAAATCAAGCATTTTACAGCAGGTTGGAGCAGCCTGTATCTCAGCACAGGAATAAGGTAGGGAAGAATTCTAAGGCTCATTTTGACTGCCTCCAGAAGTTAGATCAGATGGCAAATTGGATTTGGTGCTAGGTCTTTCCCTTTAGGTTTTACCCCAACAATGTTTTCATTAGTTTCGCTCACTCTCGAATCAAGCATTTTACAGCAGGTTGGAGCAGCCTGTATCTCAGCACAGGAATAAGGTAGGGAAGAATTCTAAGGCTCATTTTGACTGCCTCCAGAAGTTAGATCAGATGGCAAATTGGATTTGGTGCTAGGTCTTTCCCTTTAGGTTTTACCCCAACAATGTTTTCATTAGTTTCGCTCACTCTCGAAATCAAGCATTTTACAGCAGGTTGGAGCAGCCTGTATCTCAGCACAGGAATAAGGTAGGGAAGAATTCTAAGGCTCATTTTGACTGCCTCCAGAAGTTAGATCAGATGGCAAATTGGATTTGGTGCTAGGTCTTTCCCTTTAGGTTTTACCCCAACAATGTTTTCATTAGTTTCGCTCACTCTCGAAAGCAAGCATTTTACAGCAGGTTGGAGCAGCCTGTATCTCAGCACAGGAATAAGGTAGGGAAGAATTCTAAGGATCATTTTGACTGCCTCCAGAAGTTAGATCAGATGGCAAATTGGATTTGGTGCTAGGTCTTTCCCTTTAGGTTTTACCCCAACAATGTTTTCATTAGTTTCGCTCACTCTCGAAATCAAGCATTTTACAGCAGGTTGGAGCAGCCTGTATCTCAGCACAGGAATAAGGTAGGGAAGAATTCTAAGGCTCATTTTGACTGCCTCCAGAAGTTAGATCAGATGGCAAATTGGATTTGGTGCTAGGTCCTTTCCCTTTAGGTTTTACCCCAACAATGTTTTCATTAGTTTCGCTCCCTCTCGAAATCAAGCATTTTACAGCAGGTTGGAGCAGCCTGTATCTCAGCACAGGAATAAGGTAGGGAAGAATTCTAAGGCTCATTTTGACTGCCTCCAGAAGTTAGATCAGATGGCAAATTGGATTTGGTGCTAGGTCTTTCCCTTTAGGTTTTACCCCAACAATGTTTTCATTAGTTTCGCTCACTCTCGAAATCAAGCATTTTACAGCAGGTTGGAGCAGCCTGTATCTCAGCACAGGAATAAGGTAGGGAAGAATTCTAAGGATCATTTTGACTGCCTCCAGAAGTTAGATCAGATGGCAAATTGGATTTGGTGCTAGGTCTTTCCCTTTAGGTTTTACCCCAACAATGTTTTCATTAGTTTCGCTCACTCTCGAAATCAAGCATTTTACAGCAGGTTGGAGCAGCCTGTATCTCAGCACAGGAATAAGGTAGGGAAGAATTCTAAGGCTCATTTTGACTGCCTCCAGAAGTTAGATCAGATGGCAAATTGGATTTGGTGCTAGGTCTTTCCCTTTAGGTTTTACCCCAACAATGTTTTCATTAGTTTCGCTCACTCTCGAAATCAAGCATTTTACAGCAGGTTGGAGCAGCCTGTATCTCAGCACAGGAATAAGGTAGGGAAGAATTCTAAGGATCATTTTGACTGCCTCCAGAAGTTAGATCAGATGGCAAATTGGATTTGGTGCTAGGTCTTTCCCTTTAGGTTTTACCCCAACAATGTTTTCATTAGTTTCGCTCACTCTCGAAATCAAGCATTTTACAGCAGGTTGGAGCAGCCTGTATCTCAGCACAGGAATAAGGTAGGGAAGAATTCTAAGGATCATTTGACTGCCTCCAGAAGTTAGATCAGATGGCAAATTGGATTTGGTGCTAGGTCTTTCCCTTTAGGTTTTACCCCAACAATGTTTTCATTAGTTTCGCTCACTCTCGAAATCAAGCATTTTACAGCAGGTTGGAGCAGCCTGTATCTCAGCACAGGAATAAGGTAGGGAAGAATTCTAAGGCTCATTTTGACTGCCTCCAGAAGTTAGATCAGATGGCAAATTGGATTTGGTGCTAGGTCTTTCCCTTTAGGTTTTACCCCAACAATGTTTTCATTAGTTTCGCTCACTCTCGAAATCAAGCATTTTACAGCAGGTTGGAGCAGCCTGTATCTCAGCACAGGAATAAGGTAGGGAAGAATTCTAAGGATCATTTTGACTGCCTCCAGAAGTTAGATCAGATGGCAAATTGGATTTGGTGCTAGGTCTTTCCCTTTAGGTTTTACCCCAACAATGTTTTCATTAGTTTCGCTCACTCTCGAAATCAAGCATTTTACAGCAGGTTGGAGCAGCCTGTATCTCAGCACAGGAATAAGGTAGGGAAGAATTCTAAGGATCATTTTGACTGCCTCCAGAAGTTAGATCAGATGGCAAATTGGATTTGGTGCTAGGTCTTTCCCTTTAGGTTTTACCCCAACAATGTTTTCATTAGTTTCGCTCACTCTCGAAATCAAGCATTTTACAGCAGGTTGGAGCAGCCTGTATCTCAGCACAGGAATAAGGTAGGGAAGAATTCTAAGGCTCATTTTGACTGCCTCCAGAAGTTAGATCAGATGGCAAATTGGATTTGGTGCTAGGTCTTTCCCTTTAGGTTTTACCCCAACAATGTTTTCATTAGTTTCGCTCACTCTCGAAATCAAGCATTTTACAGCAGGTTGGAGCAGCCTGTATCTCAGCACAGGAATAAGGTAGGGAAGAATTCTAAGGCTCATTTTGACTGCCTCCAGAAGTTAGATCAGATGGCAAATTGGATTTGGTGCTAGGTCTTTCCCTTTAGGTTTTACCCCAACAATGTTTTCATTAGTTTCGCTCACTCTCGAAATCAAGCATTTTACAGCAGGTTGGAGCAGCCTGTATCTCAGCACAGGAATAAGGTAGGGAAGAATTCTAAGGATCATTTTGACTGCCTCCAGAAGTTAGATCAGATGGCAAATTGGATTTGGTGCTAGGTCTTTCCCTTTAGGTTTTACCCCAACAATGTTTTCATTAGTTTCGCTCACTCTCGAAATCAAGCATTTTACAGCAGGTTGGAGCAGCCTGTATCTCAGCACAGGAATAAGGTAGGGAAGAATTCTAAGGATCATTTTGACTGCCTCCAGAAGTTAGATCAGATGGCAAATTGGATTTGGTGCTAGGTCTTTCCCTTTAGGTTTTACCCCAACAATGTTTTCATTAGTTTCGCTCCCTCTCGAAATCAAGCATTTTACAGCAGGTTGGAGCAGCCT
>NW_027143869.1:5000-46236 GCF_026170545.1 Melanerpes formicivorus
GGGGCTCTGGGGGGCTGTGGCAGGGGGCTCTGGGGGGCAGTGTGAGGGGGCTCTGGGGGGCTGTGTGAGGGGGCTCTGGGGGGCAGTGTGAGGGGGCTCTGGGGGGCAGTGTGAGGGGGCTATGGGGGCTGTGTGAGGGGGCTATGGGGGGCTGTGTGAGGGGGCTCTGGGGGGCAGTGTGAGGGGGCTATGGGGGCTGTGTGAGGGGGCTATGGGGGGCTGTGTGAGGGGGCTCTGGGGGGCAGTGTGAGGGGGCTATGGGGGCTGTGTGAGGGGGCTATGGGGGGCTGTGTGAGGGGGCTCTGGGGGGGCAGTGTGAGGGGGCTATGGGGGCTGTGTGAGGGGGCTATGGGGGGCTGTGTGAGGGGGCTCTGGGGGCTGTGTGAGGGGGCTCTGGGGGGCTGTGTGAGGGGGCTCTGGGGGCTGTGTGAGGGGGCTCTGGGGGGCTGTGGCAGGGGGCTGTGGGGGGCAGTGTGAGGGGGCTCTGGGGGGCTGTGGCAGGGGGCTGTGGGGGCAGTGTGAGGGGGCTCTGGGGGCAGTGTGAGGGGGCTCTGGGGGGCTGTGGCAGGGGGCTCTGGGGGCTGTGTGAGGGGGCTCTGGGGGGCAGTGTGAGGGGGCTCTGGGGGCTGTGTGAGGGGGCTCTGGGGGGCTGTGGCAGGGGGCTCTGGGGGCTGTGGCAGGGGGCTCTGGGGGCTGTGTGAGGGGGCTCTGGGGGCTGTGTGAGGGGGCTCTGGGGGCTGTGGCAGGGGGCTGTGGGGGGCAGTGTGAGGGGGCTCTGGGGGGCTGTGTGAGGGGGCTCTGGGGCTGTGTGAGGGGGGCTATGGGGGGCTGTGTGAGGGGGCTCTGGGGGCTGTGTGAGGGGGCTGTGGGGGCTGTGTGAGGGGGCTCTGGGGGGCAGTGTGAGGGGGCTCTGGGGTCTGTGTGAGGGGGCTGTGGGGGCAGTGTGAGGGGGCTCTGGGGGGCAGTGTGAGGGGGCTCTGGGGGCAGTGTGAGGGGGCTCTGGGGGGCTGTGGCAGGGGGCTCTGGGGGCTGTGTGAGGGGGCTCTGGGGGGCTGTGGCAGGGGGCTCTGGGGGCTGTGGCAGGGGGCTCTGGGGGGCAGTGTGAGGGGGCTCTGGGGGCAGTGTGAGGGGGCTCTGGGGGCTGTGTGAGGGGGCTCTGGGGGGCAGTGTGAGGGGCTGTGGGGCAGTGTGAGGGGGCTCTGGGGGCTGTGGCAGGGGGCTCTGGGGGGCTGTGGCAGGGGGCTCTGGGGGCTGTGGCAGGGGGCTCTGGGGGCAGTGGCAGGGGGCTCTGGGGGCAGTGTGAGGGGCTCTGGGGGGGCAGTGGCAGGGGGCTGTGGGGGCTGTGGCAGGGGGCTCTGGGGGCTGTGGCAGGGGGCTCTGGGGGGCAGTGTGAGGGGGCTCTGGGGGGCAGTGTGAGGGGCTCTGGGGGGCAGTGGCAGGGGGCTGTGGGGGGCTGTGGCAGGGGGCTCTGGGGGGCTGTGGCAGGGGGCTCTGGGGCAGTGTGAGGGGGCTCTGGGGGGCAGTGGCAGGGGGCTGTGGGGGGCTGTGGCAGGGGGCTCTGGGGGGCTGTGGCAGGGGGCTCTGGGGGGCAGTGTGAGGGGGCTCTGGGGGGCTGTGGCAGGGGGCTCTGGGGGGCAGTGTGAGGGGGCTCTGGGGGGCTGTGGCAGGGGGCTCTGGGGGGCAGTGTGAGGGGCTCTGGGGGGCAGTGGCAGGGGGCTGTGGGGGGCTGTGGCAGGGGGCTCTGGGGGGCTGTGGCAGGGGGCTCTGGGGGGCTGTGTGAGGGGGCTCTGGGGGCTGTGGCAGGGGGCTCTGGGGGCTGTGTGAGGGGGCTCAGGGGGGCAGTGGCAGGGGGCTCTGGGGGGCTGTGTGAGGGGGCTCTGGGGGGCTGTGGCAGGGGGCTCTGGGGGCTGTGTGAGGGGCTCTGGGGGGCTGTGGCAGGGGGCTCTGGGGGGCTGTGGCAGGGGCTCTGGGGGGCAGTGTGAGGGGGGCTGTGGGGGGCTGTGGCAGGGGGCTCTGGGGGGCTGTGTGAGGGGGCTCTGGGGGGCTGTGTGAGGGGGCTCTGGAGGCAGTGTGAGGGGGCTCTGGGGGCAGTGTGAGGGGGCTCTGGGGGGGCAGTGTGAGGGGGCTCTGGGGGCTGTGGCAGGGGGCTCTGGGGGGCTGTGGCAGGGGGCTCTGGGGGCTGTGGCAGGGGCTCTGGGGGGCTGTGGCAGGGGGCTCTCGGGGCAGTGTGAGGGGCTCTGGGGGGCAGTGTGAGGGGGCTCTGGGGGGCTGTGGCAGGGGGCTCTGGGGACAGTGTGAGGGGGCTCTGGGGGCTGTGTGAGGGGGCTCTGGGGGGCTGTGTGAGGGGGCTCTGGGGGGCTGTGGCCAGGGGGCTCTGGGGACAGTGTGAGGGGGCTCTGGGGGCTGTGGCAGGGGGCTCTGGGGGGCAGTGGCAGGGGGCTCTGGGGGGCTGTGGCAGGGGGCTCTGGGGGCTGTGTGAGGGGGCTCTCGGGGCAGTGTGAGGGGGCTCTCGGGGGCAGTGTGAGGGGGCTCTGGGGGGCTGTGTGAGGGGGCTCTGGGGGGCTGTGGCAGGGGGCTCTGGGGGCTGTGTGAGGGGGCTCTGGGGGCTGTGTGAGGGGGCTCTGGGGGGCAGTGTGAGGGGGCTCTCGGGGCAGTGTGAGGGGGCTCTCGGGGCAGTGTGAGGGGGGCTCTGGGGGGCTGTGGCAGGGGGCTCTGGGGGCTGTGTGAGGGGGCTCTGGGGGCTGTGTGAGGGGGCTCTGGGGGGCTGTGGCAGGGGGCTCTGGGGGCTGTGGCAGGGGGCTCTGGGGGGCTGTGTGAGGGGGCTCTGGGGGGCAGTGTGAGGGGGCTCTGGGGGGCTGTGTGAGGGGGCTCTGGGGGGCTGTGTGAGGGGGCTCTGGGGGCTGTGGCAGGGGGCTCTGGGGGGCTGTGTGAGGGGGCTCTGGGGGGCTGTGGCAGGGGGCTCTGGGGGCTGTGGCAGGGGGCTCTGGGGCTGTGTGAGGGGGCTCTGGGGGGCTGTGGCAGGGGGCTCTGGGGGCAGTGTGAGGGGGCTCTGGGGGGCTGTGGCAGGGGGCTCTGGGGCTGTGGCAGGGGGCTCTGGGGGGCTGTGTGAGGGGGCTCTGGGGGCTGTGGCAGGGGGCTCTGGGGGGCTGTGGCAGGGGGCTCTGGGGGCCTGTGGCAGGGGGCTCTGGGGGGCAGTGTGAGGGGGCTCTGGGGGCTGTGGCAGGGGGCTCTGGGGGGCTGTGGCAGGGGGCTCTGGGGGCTGTGGCAGGGGGCTTGGGGGGCAGTGTGAGGGGGCTGTGGGGGGCAGTGTGAGGGGGCTCTGGGGGCAGTGGCAGGGGGCTGTGGGGGGCAGTGTGAGGGGGCTGTGGGGGGCAGTGTGAGGGGGCTCTGGGGGCAGTGGCAGGGGGCTCTGGGGGCAGTGTGAGGGGGCTCTGGGGGCTGTGTGAGGGGGCTCTGGGGGGCAGTGGCAGGGGGCTCTGGGGGCTGTGGCAGGGGGCTCTGGGGGCTGTGTGAGGGGGCTCTGGGGGGCAGTGTGAGGGGGCTCTGGGGGCTGTGTGAGGGGGCTCTGGGGGGGCAGTGTGAGGGGGCTCTGGGGGCTGTGGCAGAGGGCTCTGGGGGGCTGTGTGAGGGGGCTCTGGGGGGCAGTGTGAGGGGGCTCTGGGGGGCAGTGTGAGGGGGCTCTGGGGGCTGTGGCAGAGGGCTCTGGGGGGCAGTGTGAGGGGGCTCTGGGGCTGTGGCAGAGGGCTCTGGGGGGCTGTGTGAGGGGCTCTGGGGGCAGTGTGAGGGGGCTCTGGGGGCTGTGTGAGGGGGCTCTGGGGGGCAGTGGCAGGGGGCTCTGGGGGGCTGTGGCAGGGGCCTCTGGGGGGCAGTGTGAGGGGGCTCTGGGGGGCTGTGTGAGGGGCTCTGGGGGGCAGTGTGAGGGGCTCTGGGGGGCTGTGGCAGGGGGCTCTGGGGGGCAGTGGTGAGGGGGCTCTGGGGGGCAGTGTGAGGGGGCTCTGGGGGGCTGTGGCAGGGGGCTCTGGGGGGCTGTGGCAGGGGGCTCTGGGGGCAGTGTGAGGGGGCTCTGGGGGCAGTGTGAGGGGGCTGTGGGGGGCTGTGGCAGGGGGCTGTGGGGGGCTGTGGCAGGGGGCTCTGGGGGCAGTGGCAGGGGGCTCTGGGGGGCAGTGTGAGGGGGCTCTGGGGGCTGTGGCAGGGGGCTCTGGGGGCTGTGTGAGGGGGCTCAGGGGGGCAGTGGCAGGGGGCTCTGGGGGGCCAGTGTGAGGGGGCTCTGGGGGGCAGTGTGAGGGGCTCTGGGGGCTGTGTGAGGGGGCTCTGGGGGGCAGTGTGAGGGGGCTCTGGGGGCAGTGTGAGGGGGCTGTGGGGGCAGTGTGAGGGGGCTCTGGGGCTGTGGCAGGGGGCTCTGGGGGGCAGTGTGAGGGGGCTCTGGGGGGCAGTGGCAGGGGGCTCTGGGGGGCTGTGGCAGGGGCTCTGGGGGCAGTGTGAGGGGGCTCTGGGGGGCAGTGTGAGGGGGCTCTGGGGGGCAGTGTGAGGGGGCTCTGGGGGCAGTGGCAGGGGGCTCTGGGGGGCTGTGTGAGGGGGCTCTGGGGGCTGTGGCAGGGGGCTCTGGGGGGCTGTGGCAGGGGGCTCTGGGGGGCAGTGTGAGGGGGCTCTGGGGGCTGTGGCAGGGGGCTCTGGGGGGCTGTGGCAGGGGGCTCTGGGGGCAGTGTGAGGGGGCTCTGGGGGGCTGTGTGAGGGGGCTCTGGGGGCTGTGGCAGGGGGCTCTGGGGGGCTGTGGCAGGGGGCTCTGGGGGCAGTGTGAGGGGGCTCTGGGGGCAGTGTGAGGGGGCTCTGGGGGGCTGTGGCAGGGGGCTCTGGGGGGCTGTGTGAGGGGGGCTCTGGGGGGCTGTGGCAGGGGGCTGTGGCAGGGGGCTCTGGGGGGCAGTGTGAGGGGGCTCTGGGGGGCAGTGGCAGGGGGCTCTGGGGGCTGTGTGAGGGGCTCTGGGGGCTGTGGCAGGGGCTCTGGGGGGCTGTGTGAGGGGGCTCTGGGGGGCTGTGGCAGGGGGCTCTGGGGGGCAGTGTGAGGGGGCTCTGGGGGGCTGTGTGAGGGGGCTCTGGGGGGCAGTGGCAGGGGGCTCTGGGGGGCAGTGTGAGGGGGCTCTGGGGGGCTGTGGCAGGGGCTCTGGGGGCTGTGTGAGGGGGCTCTGGGGGGCAGTGTGAGGGGGCTCTGGGGGCTGTGGCAGGGGGCTCTGGGGGGCTGTGGCAGGGGGCTCTGGGGGGCTGTGTGAGGGGGCTCTGGGGGCTGTGGCAGGGGGCTCTGGGGGGCTGTGTGAGGGGGCTCTGGGGGCTGTGGCAGGGGGCTCTGGGGGGCTGTGTGAGGGGGCTCTGGGGGCTGTGGCAGGGGGCTCTGGGGGGCAGTGTGAGGGGGCTCAGTGGGGCAGTGGCAGGGGCTCTGGGGGGCAGTGTGAGGGGCTCTGGGGGCAGTGTGAGGGGGCTCTGGGGGCAGTGGCAGGGGGCTCTGGGGGCTGTGTGAGGGGGCTCTGGGGGGCAGTGTGAGGGGGCTCTGGGGGGCAGTGGCAGGGGGCTCTGGGGGCTGTGTGAGGGGCTCTGGGGGGCTGTGGCAGGGGGCTCTGGGGGGCTGTGGCAGGGGGCTCTGGGGGCAGTGTGAGGGGGCTCTGGGGGGCTGTGTGAGGGGGCTCTGGGGGCAGTGTGAGGGGGCTCTGGGGGCAGTGTGAGGGGGCTCTGGGGGGCTGTGGCAGGGGCTCTGGGGGGCTGTGTGAGGGGGCTCTGGGGGGCTGTGGCAGGGGGCTGTGGCAGGGGGCTCTGGGGGGCAGTGTGAGGGGGCTCTGGGGGGCAGTGGCAGGGGGCTCTGGGGGGCTGTGTGAGGGGGCTCTGGGGGCTGTGGCAGGGGGCTCTGGGGGGCTGTGTGAGGGGGCTCTGGGGGGCTGTGGCAGGGGGCTCTGGGGGGCAGTGTGAGGGGGCTCTGGGGGGCTGTGTGAGGGGGCTCTGGGGGGCAGTGGCAGGGGGCTGTGGGGGGCAGTGTGAGGGGGCTCTGGGGGGCTGTGGCAGGGGGCTCTGGGGGGCTGTGTGAGGGGGCTCTGGGGGGCAGTGTGAGGGGCTCTGGGGGCTGTGGCAGGGGGCTCTGGGGGCTGTGGCAGGGGGCTCTGGGGGGCTGTGTGAGGGGGCTCTGGGGGGCTGTGGCAGGGGGCTCTGGGGGGCTTGTGTGAGGGGGCTCTGGGGGGCTGTGGCAGGGGGCTCTGGGGGGCAGTGTGAGGGGGCTCTGGGGGGCTGTGTGAGGGGGCTCTGGGGGCTGTGGCAGGGGGCTCTGGGGGGCTGTCTGAGGGGGCTGTGGCAGGGGGCACAGGGGGCTGTGGGAGTCTGGGGGTCGTGGGGAACTCTGGGGGGGCTGTGGGGAGCTGTGGCAGGGGGCTCTGGGGGGCAGTGTGAGGGGGCTCTGGGGGGCTGTGTGAGGGGGCTCTGGGGGGCCTGTGGCAGGGGGCTCTGGGGGGCTGTGGCAGGGGGCACAGGGGGCTGTGGGAGTCTGGGGGTCTGTGGGGAGCTCTGGGGGTCTGTGGGGGTCTGTCTGAGGGGCTGCAGGAGTCACAGGGAGCTGCAGGGGCACAGGGGGCTGTGGGGGGCTCTGGGGGGCTCTGGGGGGCCATGGGAGGCTGGGGGGGGGCCGTGGGGGTCCGTGGGGCTCAGCTGGTTGAGCAGGGGGTGACGGCATCATCGCCGGCTGTGGCAGGGGGCTGTCTGAGGGGGCTGTGGGGGTCTGTGGGGGGCTGTGGGGGTCCGTGGGGGAGGTGGAGGTCCATGGGGGTCCGTGGCAGTCCATGGGGGGACTGTGGCAGCTCTGGAGGGCTGTGGGGGGCTGTGGGGGGCCGTGGGGGTCCGTGGGGCTCACCTGGTTGAGCAGGGGGTGATGGAATCGTCATGGGTTGTGGCAGGAGGCTGTGGGGGTCTGTGTGAGGGGGCTGTGGGGGGCTCTGGAGGTCTGTGGGGTCTGTGAGGGTCTGTGGGGGAACTGTGGGGGGCTGTGGGGGGCTGTGAGGTTCTGTGGGGGCTGTGGGGGGCTGTGGGGGTCTCTGGGGGTCCGTGGGCCTCACCTGGTTGAGCAGGGGGGTGACAGTGGTGGTGATGGCTGTGGCAGGGGGCTGAGGGGTCTGTGGGTGTCTGTGAGGTTCTGTGGGGGGCTGTGGGGGTCTATGAGGGTCCCTGGGGGTCCGTGGGGATCCATGGGGGTCTGTGGGGGGCCCTGGGGGTTCGTGGGGCTCATCTGGTTGAGCAGGGGGTGACGGCGGCAGTGCTGGCTGTGGCAGGGGGCTGTCTGAGGGGGCTGTGGGGTCTGTGAGTGTCTGTGGGGATCTCTGGGGGTCTCTGGGGGTCTGTGAGGTCTGTGGGGTTCTGTGGGGGTCTCTGGGGATCCGTGTGGGGCTGAGGGGGGCTGTGGGGGGCTGCAGGACCCCTGGGGGCTCACCTGGTTGAGCAGGGGGTGACGGCGGCAGCACCGGCTGTGGCAGGGGGCCTCCTGGTCTCCCCTCTCCCTGTCTGAGGGGGCTGTGGGGTCTGTGGGGGGCTATGGGACTCTGTGGGTGTCTGTGGTGTCTGTTGGTATCTGTGGGGGTCCCTGGGGGTCCGTGGGGGTCCATGGGGGTCTGTGGGGGGTCTGTGGGGGTCCGTGGGGCTCACCTGGTAGAGCAGGGGGTGACGGCGTCATTGCTGGCTGTGGCAGGGGGCTGTCTGAGGGGGGCTGTGGGGGTCTGTGGGGGCTATGGGACTCTGTGGGTGTCTGTGGGGGTCTCTGGGGGTCTGTGGGGGAGGTGGGGGTCCCTGGGGGTCCGTGGGGGTCCGTGGGGGTCCCTGGGGGTCCCTGGGGGTCCGTGGGGCTCACCTGGTTGAGCAGGGGGGTGACGGCGTCGTCGCTGCGGTCCAGCAGCAGCAGCAGGGGAGGGACCTCGGTGCGGCGGAACTCGAAGAGCTCGTACTCCTTGGTGATGACTTGCTGGGGGCAGCAGCACACAGACCCCCCCCCAGCCCCCCAGCCAGCATCAGAGCCCCCTGCCCCCCACCCCTGCCCCTGCAGCCCCCTCAGCCCCACAGCCTGCTGCCCCCCAGGGCTCTTGGTGCTCCTCCATCCTCCCCTGCTGGGCTCCTGAGCTGAGCAACCCTGCAGCAGCAGCCCCCAGCCCCAGCAGCTCTGCACAGAATGCCCCAAGCCCAGCCTGGGACCCCTGGAGCTGCCCTCCTGCCCTCCCCCTGCCCCAGCAGGGCTGCCCCCAGCTGTGCCCAGCAGCAGCACAGTGCCCAGGGGGGGCTGGGAGCTCTCCACAACCTCTCTGGGCTCAGCCTGCTCCAGGCCTCCAGCAGCCTCCCCCCAAGCAACTTCCTCCTCCTGCCCAGCTCCAACCTCCTGCCCTCCACTCTCTGCCCCTTGCCCCTTGGCCTGGCCCTGGGCACCACTCAGCAGCTGCCAGCCCCAGCCCCTGGCCCCCCCCAGCCCCTGCAGCTCTTGCTCAGCACTCAGCAGCTGCCCTCTGGGGCTGCTCTCCTCCAGCCTCTCAGCCCCAGGCAGCTCTCAGCCTCTGCTGCTCCCACAGCTGCTCCAGGCCCCCCAGCAGCTTCCCAGCCCCCCCTGGAGCTTCCCCAGCAGCTTCCCAGCCCCCCCTGGAGCCTCCCCAGCAGCTTCCCAGCCCCCCCTGGAGCCTCCCCAGCAGCTCCCAGCCCCTCTGCAGCTGGGGAGGGGGAGCCCAGCCCTGGCCCCAGCCCCCCAGAGGTGTCCTCAGCAGGGCAGAGCAGAGGGGCAGCAGAACCTCCCCTGCCCTGCTGCCCACACTGCTGCCTGCCCCCAGCACAGCCTTGGGGGCTGCTTGGCCATGGGGGCTCCTGGCTGCCTCCTGGGGAGCTTCCTACTGCCTCCTGGGGCAGCCCAGCCCTGGATCCACAACTGGACCAACTGAAACCTCCTGTGCTGCATCCCCTCTGGTCCCAACCCCCTGCCCATGCCCAGGGACCCCTCCCCCCCAGCCCAGCCTGCTCAGGGCCTCATCCAGCCTGGCCCTGGACCACACCCAGCCTCCCTGGGCAGCCTGGGCCAGGCTCTCCCCAGCCTCCCTCTCCAGGACTTCCTCCTCCTCTCCTCTCCTCTCCCCCTGGAGCAGGGCACCCAGAAAGCTCTCAGCCTGACCCCAAAGCCCAGAGCTGACCTCCCCTGGATGCTCTGAGACCATTCCCTGCCCAATCCTCTGCCCCTGCTGGCAGGAAGCAGGATGGGACCCCGGGGGCTGGAGCAGCAGCAGCTCAAGGGCTTGGCTGAGACCTCCCCTGCAGGGCTGGGGGCAGCTCTGGAGCCCTCAGCCCAGGCAGGGAGCTGGGGGAGCAGGGCCAGGGGAGGCCACAGCAGGGCTGGGGCTGGGGCTGGAAGCCCTCTGCTGGGGAGGCTCCAGGCTGGGAGGCTTGGGGGAGCTCAGCCTGGAGAGGAGAGAAGGCTCCAGGGAGACCTTGGGGAGACCTCCCCAGGGCTGAGCAGAGAGCTGGGGCCAGAGCCTGGAGCAGGGCAGCCCCAGGGGGGATGGTTTGAGTCTCCCAAGAGGGAGGTTGGGAGGGGAGGGAAGGAGCAGTTGGTGCTGCTGGGGGTGGGCAGAGGGCTGGGAGGTGCCCCCAGGGCTGGCAGCAGCCCAGGGCAGGGTGGTTTGGGCTGGGAGCAGCCTGCTGGGGCTGGGGCTGTCCCTGCTGGCTGCAGGGGGGGCAGAGGATGAGCTTGGAAGGTCCTTTCCCAGCCAGAGCAGTCTGGGGTTGGCTGAGCCTGGCAGGCAGAGCAGGGGAAGGGCAAAGGGAGCTCTTGGCTGCTCAGGGGAGGCCTCCTGAGCAGCAGGAAGGGTCCTTGGCTCTTGGTCTCGCTCTGGAGGCAGCCTGGGGGGCAGAGGAGTTGCAGTTGGTGCTGCTGGGGGTGGGCAGAGGGCTGGGAGGTGCCCCCAGGGCTGGCAGCAGCTGGGGGGGGAGCAGGGCCTGGGGAGGCCACAGCAGGGCTGGGGCTGGGGCTGGAAGCCCTCTGCTGGAGAGGCTCCAGGCTGGGAGCTGCTGCAGGGCTGAGCTCTGGCCCTGCTTCCCCCCACCCCCCAGTGGGCTGCAGGGGCTGGGGGGGGGGCTGCAGGGGCTGGGGGGGGCTGCAGGGGCTGGGGGGGGGCTGCAGGGGCTGGGGGGGGGGCTGCAGGGGCTGGGGGGGGGCTGCAGGGGCTGGGGGGGGGCTGCAGGGGCTGGGGGGGGGCTGCAGGGGCTGGGGGGGGCTGCAGGGGCTGGGGGGGGGCTGCAGGGGCTGGGGGGGGGCTGCTGGCTGTACCTTCACACACTCTGCCAGCCTCCTGGCAGGCTCAGAGGAGAGCTGGTACCGGATCATGGGGCACTTCTTGAGGGAGAGCAGCAGAGCAGTCAGCCCCTGGGTGGTCCTGGAGAGCTGAGCAGGCTCCCAGCTGCGGCCCTGCAAGGCACAGGCAGCTCCCAGCCCCCTGCCCCATGCCCAGGGACCCCTCCCCCCCCCCCCCCCCCCCCCCAGCCCCCAGCCTGCCCAGGGCCTCATCCAGCCTGGCCCTGCACCACCCCCAGCCCCCCTGGGCAGCCTGGGCCTGCGGAGCCTCTCCCTCAGCTCCACTGCTCCTGCACTGCTCAGCTAAGGTCTCCAGGCTGCTGCTCAGCCAGCTCAGGCCTCCCAGCTGCCCCTGCAGCCTCCCCCTGTGCCCCTGCAGCCTCCCCCAGCCCCCAGCTGCCTCCATCTGCTGCCTCTGTGCCCCTGCAGCCTCCCCCAGTCCCCTGCAGCCTCCCCCTGCCCCCTGCAGCCTCCCCCTGCAGCCTCTGTGCCCCCTGCTGCCTCTGTGCCCCCTGCAGCCTCCCCCAGCCCCCAGCTGCCTCCCCCAGCCCCCTGCAGCCTCCCCCAGCCCCCAGCTGCCTCCTCCAGCCCCCTGCAGCCTCCCCCAGCCCCCTGCAGCCTCCCCCCAGCCACCAGCTGCCTCCCCCAGCCCCTTGCAGCCTCTGTGCCCCCTGCAGCTTTTGTGCCCCTGCAGCCTCTGTGCCCCCTGCAGCCTCCCCCAGCCCCCTGCAGCCTCCCCCTGCCCCTTGCAGCCTCTGTGCCCCCTGCAGCCTTTGTGCCCCTGCAGCCTCTGTGCCCCCTGCAGCCTCCCCCAGCCCCCTGCAGCCTCCCCCTGCAGCCTCTGTGCCCCCTGCAGCCTCTGTGCCCCCTGCAGCCTCCCCCAGCCCCCTGCAGCCTCCCCCTGCAGCCTCTGTGCCCCTGCAGCCTCTGTGCCCCTGCAGCCTCCCCCAGCTGCCTGAGGCCTCCTCCTCCCCCAGCCTGCAGCTCAACCTCCTCCCCTCAGCCTCCCCCAGGCTCCAAGCCCTGCAGCAGCAGCCAGAGCCCAAGGCCCAGCTGCCTGCTGGGCAGCCTCCCACCCCCCACCCCAAGCCCCCTCTGGCTCCTGGGCTCTCCCTGCTGCCCCCAAAGCCAGGCCCTGGAGCTCTTCCCATACCTGGTAGCAGCCCAGGAGGTTGAGGGAGAAGAGATGAGGATTGACTGCAAAGTAGTCCCCATAGAACTCCTGGGGGGGAGAGAGGGAGGGGAAGGAGAGAGGGGGAGGGGAAGGAGAGAGGGAGGGGAAGCAGGGGCTGAGGAGGGGCCCAGAAGCCAGGACCCAGTCCCAGGTCCCAGATCCCAGGGCCCAGGCCCCAGATCCCAGGTCCCAAGTCCCAGATCCCAGGCCCCAGATCGCAGGCCCCAGGCCCCAGATCCCAGATCCCAGGCCCCAGATCCCAGGTAACAGATCCCAAGTCCCCGATCCCAGGTCCCAAGTCCCAGATCCCAAGTCCCAGATCCCAGGCCCCAGATCCTAGGTAACAGATCGCACGTCCCAAGTCCCAGATCCCAGATCGCAGGCCGCAGATCCCAGGACCCAGTCCCAGGTAACAGATCCCAAGTCCCAGATCCCAGGTCCCAAGTCCTAGACCCCAGGCCCCAGGTCCCAGATTCCAAGTCCCAGGTCCCAAGTCCCAGGTCCCAGATCCTAGGTCCTAGATCCCAGATCCCAAATCCCAGGCCCCAGATGCCAGATCCCAAGTCCCAGATCCCAGGACCCAGATCCCAGGACCCAGATCCCAAGTCCCAAGTCCCAGATCCCAGACCCCAGGCCCCAGATCCCAGACCCCAAGTCCCAGATCCCAGGCCCCAGGTCCCAGATCCCAGGCCCCAGGTCCCAGATCCCAGGCCCCAGGTCCCAGGTCCCTGGTCCCACATCCCAGGTCCCACGTCCCCAGATCCCAAGTCCCAGATCCCAGATCCCAAGTCCCAGGTCCTAGATCCCAAGTCCCAGATCCCAGGTCCCAAGTCCCAGATCCCAAGTCCCACATCCCAGATCCCAAGTCCCAGATCCCAGATCCCAAGTCCCAGATCCCAGGTCCCAGATCCCAGGTCCCAGATCCCAGGTCCCAGTCCCCAGGTAACAGATCCCAAGTCCCAGGTCCCAGATCCCAGGTCCCTGATCCCAAGTCCCAAGTCCGAGATCCCAGGTACCAGATCCCAGATCCCAAGTCCCAGGCCCCAGATCCCAAGTCCCTGATCCCAGGTCCCAGATCCCAAGTCCCAGATCCTAAGTCCCAGGCCCCAGGTCCCAAGTCCCAGATCCCAAGTCCCAGGTAACAGATCCCAGGTCCCAGATCCCAGATCCCAGGTCCCAAGTCCCAGATTCCAGGTCCCAGATTCCAGGCCCCAGGTCCCAAGTCCCAGGTCCCAGATCCCAGGTCCCAGATCCCAGATCCCAAGTCCCAGGCCCCAGGTCCCAAGTCCCAGATCCCAAGTCCCAGGTAACAGATCCCAGGTCCCAGATCCCAGATCCCAGGTCCCAAGTCCCAAGTCCCAGATTCCAGGCCCCAGGTCCCAAGTCCCAGGTAACAGATCCCAGGTCCCAAGTCCCAGATCCCAGGACCCAGATCCCAGGTCCCAGATCCCAGGTCCCAAATCCCAGATCCCAGGTCCCAGTCCCAGGTAACAGATCCCAAGTCCCAGGTCCCAGATCCCTGGTCCCAGATCCCTGGTCCCAGGCCCCAGCCCCCAGATCCCAGGTCCCAGGTCCCAGATCCCTGGTCCCAGATCCCAGGTCCCAACTCCCAGGTAACAGATCCCAGGTCCCAGATCCCAGGTCCCAAGCCCCAGATCCCAGGCCCCAGATCCCAGATCCCAAGTCCCTGATCTCAGATTCCAGGTCCCACATCCCCACATCCCAAGTCCCACATCCCAGATCCCAGGTTCTAGATCCCAAGTCCCTGATCCCAGATCCCAGGTCCCAGGTCTCAGGCCCCAGATCCCAGATCCCAAGTCCCAGATCCTAAGTCCCAGGCCCAGGTCCCAAATCCCAGATCCCAAGTCCCAGATTCCAGGTCCCAGATCCCAGGTCCCAAGTCCCAGGTTCTAGATCCCAAGTCCCAGATCCCAGATCCCAGGACCCAGGTCCCAGGTCCCAGATCCCAAGTCCCAGGTCCCAGATCCCTGATCCCAGGTCCCAGGCCCCAGATCCCAAGTCCCAGGTCCCAGGTCCCAGGTAACAGATCCCAGATCCCAGGTCCTGCAGAGAGCCAGGAGGTCTCCCTCAGCCTCCTCTCCTGCAGCTGCTCCTCCCCAGCCCTCTCCCCCAGCCCCTTCCCCAGCTCTCTTGCCCTCCCCTGGCCCTGCTCCAGCCCTCCAAGTCCTCCTGGCCCTCAGGAGCCCAACCCTGAGCCCAGGCTTGCAGCTGTGGCCTCCCCAGTGCCCAGCCCAGGGGCCCCAGCCCTGCCCTGCTCCTGCTGCCAGCACCATTGCTGCTCCAGCCCAGGCTGCTGCTGCCCTCCTTGCCCCCCTGGGCACCCCCTGGGCTCAGCTCCAGCTGCTGCCACCAACCCCCCCAGCTCCTGGGGGTCTCTCCTGGAGGCTCACCTGCACCTCAGCCACCACCTCCTGCTCATCAGCCTCAGCCAGGGACTTGATGTCACTCTTGCTGATCACATTGCTGAAGTCTGGAAGGCAACAGCAGAGGAGGAGCAGCTGAGGGCCAGCTCCAGCCAGGGGCAGCTCCAGCCAGGGGCAGCTGAGAGCCAGCTCCAGCCAGGGGCAGCTCCAGCCAGGGGCAGCTGAGGGCCAGCTCCAGCCAGGGGCAGCTGAGGGCCAGCTCCAGCCAGGGGCAGCTGAGGGTCAGCTCCAGCCAGGGGCAGCTCCAGCCAGGGGCAGCTGAGAGCCAGCTCCAGCCAGGGGCAGCTCCAGCCAGGGGCAGCTGAGAGCCAGCTCCAGCCAGGGTCAGCCCCAGCCAGGGGCAGCTGAGGGCCAGCTCCAGCCAGGGCCAGCTCCAGCCAGGGGCAGCTGAGGGCCAGCCCCAGCCAGGGCCAGCTCCAGCCAGGGCCAGCTCCAGCCAGGGGCAGCTGAGGGCCAGCTCCAGCCAGGGGCAGCTGAGGGCCAGCTCCAGCCAGGGGCAGCTCCAGCCAGGGGCAGCTGAGGGTCAGCTCCAGCCAGGGGCAGCTGAGGGCCAGCCCCAGCCAGGGGCAGCTCCAGCCAGGGGCAGCTGAGAGCCAGCTCCAGCCAGGGGCAGCTCCAGCCAGGGGCAGCTGAGGGTCAGCTCCAGCCAGGGCCAGCTCCAGCCAGGGGCAGCTCCAGCCAGGGGCAGCTGAGGGCCAGCTCCAGCCAGGGGCAGCTGAGGGCCAGCCCCAGCCAGGGCCAGCTCCAGCCAGGGGCAGCTCCAGCCAGGGGCAGCTGAGGGCCAGCCCCAGCCAGGGCCAGCTCCAGCCAGGGGCAGCTCCAGCCAGGGCCAGCTCCAGCCAGGGGCAGCTGAGGGCCAGCTCCAGCCAGGGGCAGCTGAGGGCCAGCCCCAGCCAGGGCCAGCTCCAGCCAGGGCCAGCTCCAGCCAGGGGCAGCTGAGGGCCAGCTCCAGCCAGGGGCAGCTGAGGGCCAGCTCCAGCCAGGGCCAGCTCCAGCCAGGGGCAGCTGAGGGCCAGCTCCAGCCAGGGGCAGCTCCAGCCAGGGGCAGCTGAGGGTCAGCTCCAGCCAGGGGCAGCTGAGGGCCAGCCCCAGCCAGGGGCAGCTCCAGCCAGGGGCAGCTGAGGGCCAGCCCCAGCCAGGGGCAGCTCCAGCCAGGGGCAGCTGAGGGCTCTCAGAGCTTTGCTCAGGGCTCTGCTCAGGGCCCCCCACACTGCTCAGGGCCCCTCAGAGCTGTGCCTTCCCCTCATCCTCAGTGGGTCCCTGGCCCCTGGGCACACTTACAGATGAAGTAGAGGCTGTACTTGGGCCTCCTGAGCTCCTGGACCAGCAGCTCCACGTTCTCCTGGGGGGGGGAACAGCACCAGGGAGAGCAAGGGAGGGGAAAACAGAGTGAGAAAGGGCTGGAGGGGCTCAGAGCCCTGCAGGGAGGAAGCTTCTCCACCCCACAGCAGACTCACAGCCATTCTGCCTAAGGGCAGGGCTTGAGAGCCCTCAGACAGGAGACCCTGGAGGCAAGCTGAACCCCCCAGGGCTTGGGGACCCTTCAAACAGAGGACCCTGGAGGCAAGGTGAACCCCCCCAGGGTTGGGGGACCCCTCAAATAGGGGACCCTGGAGGCAAGGTGAACCCCCCCAGGGCTGGGGGACCCTTGGGAGCTGGGCAGGATGCTTCCCAGGGGCTGGGGGGGCCCCAGGGGCAGGATGGATCCCAGGGGCTGGGGGGACCCCAGGGGCAGGATGGACCCCAGGGGCTGGGGGGACCCCCAGGGGCAGGATGCTCCAAGGGGCTGGGGGATCCCCAGGGGCAGGATGGATCCCAGGGGCTGGGGGGACCCCAGGGCAGGATGCTCCAAGGGGCTGGGGGATCCCCAGGGGCAGGATGGTCCCCAGAGGCTGGGGGGACCCCAGGGGCAGGATGCTCCAAGGGGCTGGGGGGACCCCAGGGGCAGGATGCTCCAAGGGGCTGGGGGGACCCCAGGGGGCAGGATGCTCCAAGGGGCTGAGGGACCCCCAGGGGCAGGATGGTCCCCAGGGGCTGGGGGACCCCAGGGGCAGGATGCTCCAAGGGGCTGGGGGGACCCCAGGGGCAGGATGGTCCCCAGGGGCTGGGGGGACCCCAGGGGCAGGATGCTCTAAGGGGCTGGGGGACCCCAGGGGCAGGATGCTCCAAGGGGCTGGGGGGACCCCAGGGGCAGGATGGTCCCCAGGGGCTGGGGGGACCCCAGGGGCAGGATGCTCTAAGGGGCTGGGGGGACCCCAGGGGCAGGATGCTCCAAGGGGCTGGGAGGCTGCTGAGGGCTGGGAGGGTACCGGGGCTGTGCCGGTCTGGCCCGGCAGGGGTGGGGGTGGTGAGGAGGGGGTCGGGGGTGTGGGGAGGGGGTCAGGGGTGTGGGGAGGGGCCCGGGGGGGGCTCCACCTTGGTGGGCCGCAGGTAGCAGATGGCCTTCAGGTGCTTCATGGCCTCCCTGTTGGCGGAGTCGAGGCGCTCGAAGAGGTAAACCTCCTTCTGCAGGATCTCCGACTGGGTGTACACCATGCTGACCATGCCGGTCTGCGGGGCAGGGCGCAGCCTCAGCCGCCCGCCGCGGGAGGCGGCCCCGGGAGGCGGCCCCGGGAGGCGGGGACCCGACCCGGACCCCACCGCACCGAGCCCCACCGCACCGGACCGGACCCGACCCCACCGCGCTGGATCCGACCCCACTGGACCCCATCGCACCGAGCCTCACTGCACCGGACCGGACCCGACCCCACCCCGCCGCGCTGGACCGGACCCCACCGCACCGGACCCGACCCCACCGACCCCATCGCTCCGTATCGGACCGGATCCCACCGGACCCCACCTCACCGACCCCACCGCACCGCGCCGGACCCGACCCCACTGTACCGAGCCCCACAGCACCGAGCCCCACTGCACCGGACCCGACCCCACCGCGCCGGACCCGACCCCACTGCACCGGACCCGACCCGACACCACCGCGCTGGATCCGACCCCACTGGACCCCATCGCACCGAGCCCCACAGCACCGGAGCCGACTCTGACCCGACCCCACCGCCCCGGACCCGATCCCACTGCACCAGACCCCACCGCACCGCACCGGACCGGACCCCACTGGACCCCACCGCACTGACCTCACCGCACCGCGCCGGACCCCATCGCACCGGACCCCACCGCACCAGACCGGACCCCACCGCAACGCACCGGACCCGACCCCACCGCAACGCACCGGACCCCACCGCAGCGAGCCCCACTGCACCGGACCGCACTGGACCCCACCGCACTGACCCCACCGCACCGCGCCGGACCCGACCCCACCGACCCCATCGCTCCGTATCGGACCGGATCCCACCGGACCCCACCGCACCGAGCCTCACCGCAACGGACCGGACCCAACCCCACCGCACCGGACCGACCCCACCGCACCGCATGGGACCACACTGACCCCACCGCACCGGACACGACCCCACTGCACCGGACCGGATCCCACTGGACCCCACCGCACCGAGGCCTACTGCACCGGACCCGACCCAACCCCACCGCACCGAGCCCCACCGCACCGGACCCGACCCCACCGACCCCACCGCACCGCGCCGGACCCCACCGCACCGAGCCCCACTGCACCGGACCGGACCCAACTCCACCGCACTGCATCGGACCGGATCCCACTGCACCCCACCGCACCGACCCCATTGCACTGGACCCGAACCCACCCCACCGCACCGCACCGGACCGCAACGCACCGAGCCCCACTGCACCGGACCGGACCCGACCCGACCCCACCCCACCCCGCCGCGCTGGACCGGACCCCACCGCACCGACCCCACCGGACCGGACCCCACCGCACCGCACCGGACCGCAACGCACCGAGCCCCACTGCACCGACCCCACCGCAACGCACCGGACCCGACCCCATCGCACCGCACCGGACCCCACCGCACCGAGCCCCACTGCACCGGACCGGACCCAACTCCACCGCACTGCATCGGACCGGATCCCACTGCACCCCACCGCACCGACCCCATTGCACTGGACCCGAACCCACCCCACCGCACCGCACCGGACCCCACCGCACCGAGCCCCACCGCAACGCACCGGACCCGACCCCATCGCACCGCACTGGACCCCACCGCACCGAGCCCCACCACACCGGACCGGACCCCACCACACCGGACCGGACCCGACCCCACCGCACCGAGCCCCACCACACCGGACCGGACCCGACCCCACCGCACCGCACCGCACCCCACCGGACCCCACCGCACCGAGCCCCACTGCACCGCACCGAACTGGACCCCCACCGCACCGACCCCACCGCACCGGACCCGACCCCACCGCACTGCACCGAGCCCCACCGCACCGCACCGCACCGGACCCCACCGGGTTTGCCCAACCCGGCCCGGCCCGGCCCGGCGGCGCTGCTCACCGTTTCCCGGTCCATCAGCAGCACCTTCATGCCCGGCCCGCTGTCCTCGATCATCTTGGACACGTACTGCTTGACGGCCAGCACCGCGTTCATCTTGGCGCCGCCGCCGCCGCCTCCGCCCCGGCCCGGCTCCGCTCCAGCCCCCTCGGCTGCCTTCGGCTCCCCTCGGCTCCGCTCGGCTCCCTTAGGCGCCGCTAGAGCCCTCTCGGCTTCCGTCGCTTCCTCTCAGCTCCCGTCGCTTCCTCTCGGCTGCCGTCGCTTCCCCTCGGCTCCCTTCGGCTCCCCTCGGCTATCTTCGGCTCCTGTCGGCATACCTCGGCTACCTTCGGCTCCTCTCGGCTCCCTTCGGCGACCCTGGAGTCGCAGTCCTCAGGCAGCGGAACTCCAGCTCCCAGCATGCCCTGCGGCACAGCGCCGCGGAGCTGCCCTCGGTCCCTGCGCCCCGAACCTGCGCAGACCCCAAAGCATCCTCTGTGCCCCCACTCCAGACCCCAAAGCATCCTCTGTGCCCCCGCAGACCCCAAAGCATCCTCTGTGCCCCCCCGACCCCAAAGCATTCTCTGTGCCCTCCCCCAGACCCCAAAGCATCCTCTGTGCCCCCCCCAGACCCCAAAGCATCCTCTGTGCCCCCCCAGACCCTAAAGCATCCTCTCTGCCCCCCCCCGACCCCAAAGCATCCTCTGTGCCCCCCCAGACCCCAAAGCATCCTCTGTGCCCTCCCCGAGCCCAAAGCATCCTCTGTGCCCCCCCAGACCCCAAAGCATCCTCTGTGCCCCCCAGACCCCAAAGCATCCTCTGTGCCTCCCAGACCTCAAAGCATCCTCTGTGCCCCCCAGACCCCAAAACATTCTCTGCAGCTGGGGAGGGGGAGCCCAGCCCTGGCCCCAGCCCCCCAGAGGTGTCCTCAGCAGGGCAGAGCAGAGGGGCAGCAGAACCTCCCCTGCCCTGCTGCCCACACTGCTGCCTGCCCCCAGCACAGCCTTGGGGGCTGCTCGGCCACGGGGGCTCCTGACTGGCTCCTGGGGCTCCCTGCTGGCTCCTGGAGCTCCCTGCTGGCTCCTGGGTGGCTCCCTGCTGGCTCCTGGACTCTTGCTGGCCCCCAGGTCAATCCAGCCCTTCAGATTTGAGCTGCAAACTGTCCCTTTTCAGTGCTTTGGGGCAGTTTGGGGCAGCCCAGGCTCGGGCTCGTTCCATTCCAGCGCTGGAAGCTTGCAGCGGCTCTGACTCAAGAGCTGATTAAGTCCTAACTGGCCCCAAAATGCACCTCCTGGGCTGGACGAGAGCCTGCAGGCTCCGGGACGTTTCCATTCCCATTGCCTGGAGCTGGGAATCCTGCAGCCCTCGGGCAGAGGGCGCCGAAGGAGCAGAGGATGAGAGGATGCAGAGCTGCTCAGGGCGGCAGCGAAACTCCCAGGAGGGGGAACGGACAGCCCAGAGCCCTTGGCCACAGCGGCACCTGCCCTGCTCTGCTGTGCTCTGCTCCTGCTCTGCTCTGCTCCTGCTCTGCTCCTGCCCTGCTCCTGCCCTGCTCTGCTCCTGCTCTGCTCTGCTCTGCTCTGCTCCTGCTCTGCTCTGCTCTGCTCCTGCTCTGCTCTGCTCTGCTCCTGCCCTGCCCTGCTCCTGCTCTGCTCCTGCTCTGTTCTGCTCCTGCTTTGCTCTGCTCTGCTTTGCTCTGCTCTGCTCCTGCTTTGCTCTGCTCCTGCTCTGATTTGTTCTGCTCCTGCTCTGCTCTGCTTTGCTCTGCTCTGCTCTTGCTCTGCTCTGCTCCTGCCCTGCCCTGCTCTGCTCTGCTCCTGCTCTGCTCTGCTCCTGCTCTGCTCCTGCTCTGCTCAGCTCCTGCTCTGCTCCTGCTCTGCTCTGCCCCTGCTCTGCTCTGCTCTGCTCTGTTCTGCTCCTGCTCTGCTCTGTTCTGCTCCTGCTCTGCTCCTGCTCTGCTCCTGCTCTGCTCTGCTCCTGCTCTGCTCTGCCCTGCTCTGCTCCTGCTCTATTCCTGTTCCTGCTCTATTCCTGCTCCTGCTCTATTCCTGCTCCTGCTCTATTCCTGTTCCTGCTCTGCTCCTGCTCTATTCCTGTTCCAGCTCTGCTCCTGCTCTATTCCTGCTCCTGCTCTATTCCTGCTCCTGCTCTGCTCCTGCTCTATTCCTGCTCCTGCTCTGTTCCTGCTCTATTCCTGTTCCTGCTCTATTCTTGTTCCTGCTCTGCTCCTGCTCTATTCCTGCTCCTGCTCTGTTCCTGCTCTATTCCTGTTCCTGCTCTATTCTTGTTCCTGCTCTGCTCCTGCTCTATTCCTGTTCCTGCTCTATTCCTGCTCCTGCTCTATTCCTGCTCCTGCTCTGCTCCTGCTCTGCTCCTGCTCTATTCCTGCTCCTGCTCTGCTCCTGCTCTATTCCTGTTCCTGCTCTATTCTTGTTCCTGCTCTGCTCCTGCTCTATTCCTGTTCCTGCTCTATTCCTGCTCCTGTTCTATTCCTGCTCCTGCTCTATTCCTGCTCCTGCTCTGCTCCTGCTCTATTCCTGTTCCTGCTCTATTCCTGTTCCTGCTCTGCTCCTGCTCTATTCCTGTTCCTGCTCTATTCTTGTTCCTGCTCTGCTCCTGCTCTATTCCTGTTCCTGCTCTATTCCTGCTCCTGCTCTATTCCTGCTCCTGCTCTATTCCTGCTCCTGCTCTGCTCCTGCTCTATTCCTGCTCCTGCTCTATTCCTGTTCCTGCTCTATTCCTGCTCCTGCTCTAATCCTGCTCCTGCTCTATTCCTGCTCCTGCTCTGCTCCTGCTCTATTCCTGCTCCTGCTCTATTCCTGTTCCTGCTCTATTCCTGCTCCTGCTCTGCTCCTGCTCTATTCCTGTTCCTGCTCTATTCCTGTTCCTGCTCTATTCCTGCTCCTGCTCTGCTCCTGCTCTATTCCTGCTCCTGCTCTATTCCTGTTCCTGCTCTATTCCTGCTCCTGCTCTATTCCTGTTCCTGCTCTGCTCCTGCTCTATTCCTGCTCCTGCTCTACTCCTGCTCCTGCTCTATTGCTGTTCCTGCTCTGCTCCTGCTCTATTCCTGTTCCTGCTCTATTCCTGCTCCTGCTCTATTCCTGCTCCTGCTCTATTCCTGTTCCTGCTCTATTCTTGTTCCTGCTCTGCTCCTGCTCTATTCCTGTTCCTGCTCTATTCCTGCTCCTGCTCTATTCCTGCTCCTGCTCTATTCCTGTTCCTGCTCTATTCCTGCTCCTGCTCTGCTCCTGCTCTATTCCTGCTCCTGCTCTATTCCTGTTCCTGCTCTATTCCTGCTCCTGCTCTGCTCCTGCTCTATTCCTGCTCCTGCTCTATTCCTGTTCCTGCTCTATTCCTGCTCCTGCTCTGCTCCTGCTCTATTCCTGCTCCTGCTCTATTCCTGTTCCTGCTCTATTCTTGTTCCTGCTCTGCTCCTGCTCTATTCCTGCTCCTGCTCTGTTCCTGCTCTATTCCTGTTCCTGCTCTATTCTTGTTCCTGCTCTGCTCCTGCTCTATTCCTGTTCCTGCTCTATTCCTGCTCCTGCTCTATTCCTGCTCCTGCTCTGCTCCTGCTCTGCTCCTGCTCTATTCCTGCTCCTGCTCTGCTCCTGCTCTATTCCTGTTCCTGCTCTATTCTTGTTCCTGCTCTGCTCCTGCTCTATTCCTGTTCCTGCTCTATTCCTGCTCCTGTTCTATTCCTGCTCCTGCTCTATTCCTGCTCCTGCTCTGCTCCTGCTCTATTCCTGTTCCTGCTCTATTCCTGTTCCTGCTCTGCTCCTGCTCTATTCCTGTTCCTGCTCTATTCTTGTTCCTGCTCTGCTCCTGCTCTATTCCTGTTCCTGCTCTATTCCTGCTCCTGCTCTATTCCTGCTCCTGCTCTATTCCTGCTCCTGCTCTGCTCCTGCTCTATTCCTGCTCCTGCTCTATTCCTGTTCCTGCTCTATTCCTGCTCCTGCTCTAATCCTGCTCCTGCTCTATTCCTGCTCCTGCTCTGCTCCTGCTCTATTCCTGCTCCTGCTCTATTCCTGTTCCTGCTCTATTCCTGCTCCTGCTCTGCTCCTGCTCTATTCCTGTTCCTGCTCTATTCCTGTTCCTGCTCTATTCCTGCTCCTGCTCTGCTCCTGCTCTATTCCTGCTCCTGCTCTATTCCTGTTCCTGCTCTATTCCTGCTCCTGCTCTATTCCTGTTCCTGCTCTGCTCCTGCTCTATTCCTGCTCCTGCTCTACTCCTGCTCCTGCTCTATTGCTGTTCCTGCTCTGCTCCTGCTCTATTCCTGTTCCTGCTCTATTCCTGCTCCTGCTCTATTCCTGCTCCTGCTCTATTCCTGTTCCTGCTCTATTCTTGTTCCTGCTCTGCTCCTGCTCTATTCCTGTTCCTGCTCTATTCCTGCTCCTGCTCTATTCCTGCTCCTGCTCTATTCCTGTTCCTGCTCTATTCCTGCTCCTGCTCTGCTCCTGCTCTATTCCTGCTCCTGCTCTATTCCTGTTCCTGCTCTATTCCTGCTCCTGCTCTGCTCCTGCTCTATTCCTGCTCCTGCTCTATTCCTGTTCCTGCTCTATTCCTGCTCCTGCTCTGCTCCTGCTCTATTCCTGCTCCTGCTCTATTCCTGTTCCTGCTCTATTCTTGTTCCTGCTCTGCTCCTGCTCTATTCCTGCTCCTGCTCTGTTCCTGCTCTATTCCTGTTCCTGCTCTATTCTTGTTCCTGCTCTGCTCCTGCTCTATTCCTGTTCCTGCTCTATTCCTGCTCCTGCTCTATTCCTGCTCCTGCTCTGCTCCTGCTCTGCTCCTGCTCTATTCCTGCTCCTGCTCTGCTCCTGCTCTATTCCTGTTCCTGCTCTATTCTTGTTCCTGCTCTGCTCCTGCTCTATTCCTGTTCCTGCTCTATTCCTGCTCCTGTTCTATTCCTGCTCCTGCTCTATTCCTGCTCCTGCTCTGCTCCTGCTCTATTCCTGTTCCTGCTCTATTCCTGTTCCTGCTCTGCTCCTGCTCTATTCCTGTTCCTGCTCTATTCTTGTTCCTGCTCTGCTCCTGCTCTATTCCTGTTCCTGCTCTATTCCTGCTCCTGCTCTATTCCTGCTCCTGCTCTATTCCTGCTCCTGCTCTGCTCCTGCTCTATTCCTGCTCCTGCTCTATTCCTGTTCCTGCTCTATTCCTGCTCCTGCTCTAATCCTGCTCCTGCTCTATTCCTGCTCCTGCTCTGCTCCTGCTCTATTCCTGCTCCTGCTCTATTCCTGTTCCTGCTCTATTCCTGCTCCTGCTCTGCTCCTGCTCTATTCCTGTTCCTGCTCTATTCCTGTTCCTGCTCTATTCCTGCTCCTGCTCTGCTCCTGCTCTATTCCTGCTCCTGCTCTATTCCTGTTCCTGCTCTATTCCTGCTCCTGCTCTATTCCTGTTCCTGCTCTGCTCCTGCTCTATTCCTGCTCCTGCTCTACTCCTGCTCCTGCTCTATTGCTGTTCCTGCTCTGCTCCTGCTCTATTCCTGTTCCTGCTCTATTCCTGCTCCTGCTCTATTCCTGCTCCTGCTCTATTCCTGTTCCTGCTCTATTCTTGTTCCTGCTCTGCTCCTGCTCTATTCCTGTTCCTGCTCTATTCCTGCTCCTGCTCTATTCCTGCTCCTGCTCTATTCCTGTTCCTGCTCTATTCCTGCTCCTGCTCTGCTCCTGCTCTATTCCTGCTCCTGCTCTATTCCTGTTCCTGCTCTATTCCTGCTCCTGCTCTGCTCCTGCTCTATTCCTGCTCCTGCTCTATTCCTGTTCCTGCTCTATTCCTGCTCCTGCTCTGCTCCTGCTCTATTCCTGCTCCTGCTCTATTCCTGTTCCTGCTCTATTCCTGCTCCTGCTCTATTCCTGCTCCTGCTCTATTCCTGTTCCTGCTCTATTCCTGCTCTATTCCTGTTCCTGCTCTATTCCTGCTCCTGCTCTATTCCTGTTCCTGCTCTGCTCCTGCTCTATTCCTGCTCCTGCTCTACTCCTGCTCCTGCTCTATTGCTGTTCCTGCTCTGCTCCTGCTCTATTCCTGTTCCTGCTCTATTCCTGCTCCTGCTCTATTCCTGCTCCTGCTCTATTCCTGTTCCTGCTCTGCTCCTGCTCTATTCCTGTTCCTGCTCTATTCCTGCTCCTGCTCTGCTCCTGCTCTATTCCTGTTCCTGCTCTATTCCTGTTCCTGCTCTATTCCTATTCCTGCTCTATTCCTGCTCCTGCTCTGCTCCTGCTCCATTCCTGCTCCTGCTCTGCTCCTGTTCCTGCTCTATTCCTGCTCCTGCTCTATTCCTGCTCCTGCTCTATTCCTGCTCCTGCTCTGCTCCTGTTCCTGCTCTATTCCTGCTCCTGCTCTATTCCTGCTCCTGCTCTGCTCCTGTTCCTGCTCTATTCCTGCTCCTGCTCTATTCCTGTTCCTGCTCTGCTCCTGTTCCTGCTCTATTCCTGCTCCTGCTCTATTCCTGTTCCTGCTCTGCTCCTGCTCTATTCCTGCTCCTGCTCTATTCCTGCTCCTGCTCTATTCCTGTTCCTGCTCTGCTCCTGCTCTATTCCTGCTCCTGCTCTATTCCTGTTCCTGCTCTATTCCTGCTCCTGCTCTATTCCTGCTCCTGCTCTGCTCCTGCTCCATTCCTGCTCCTGCTCTATTCCTGCTCCTGCTGCTACTCTGCTCCTGCTGCTGCTCTGCTCCTTTTCCTGCTCCTCACAGAGCTGCTCCAAGCCCCTCAGCAGCTTCCCAGCCCCCCCTGGATTCCCTCCAGCAGCTCCCAGGCCCTCAGCAGCTGGGGAGGGGGAGCCCAGCCCTGGCTCTGGCAGAGCAGAGGATTCTTTCTTGGCCTCCAGCATCCTCCCAGCACAGGAACTTTCTCCTCACGCTGAGGTTGAACCCCCTGGGCTCCACTTTGTGCTCCTTGCCACCCAACAGCCCCTGGCCCCCAGCCCTCAGACACTGCTGGGGTCTGCTCAGGTCCCCTCACAGGGGCAAGGTTTCTCCTTCCACTCAGGGTGGAACCTCCCCAGCAGGAAACTGTTCCTCAGCCTTGCTGAAAACCAGAAGGGGGAAAACTCCACTGCAGGAGCAGCAGCCCTGGGCTGAGGTGTTGCAAGCACCCAACCCAAGGCCTGCTCCTGCTAATCACCCTAAGAGCAGGGGGAGGATTAGAAGCTATTCCTAGAGGGAGGGAAGGAGCTAAAGGAAGGCTGCAGGACACAAAGCCTCCACCCCCCAGCAAGCAGGTCCCTATTTATAGGAGCAAGGATCACTGCCTTAATCCTGCCTTTCACTTCCAATTAAGCAACTTCCCCTGCAGCTTCCTCCCCTGGGGTCAGCAACCTGCACCTTGGTGTCCCCTGAGCAGCAAGAGCCCAGGCTGGGGACAAGCTCTGGGGCTCAGCTCCCTGCTCACAGCACTCTGGGGGTCATCTCTCTGCTCACAGCACTTTGGGGCTCTCTCAGCTCCCTGCTCACAGCAATTTGGGGCTCAGCTCTCTGCTCACAGCACTTTGGGGCTCTCTCAGCTCCCTGCTCACAGCACTCTGGGGTCAGCTCCCTGCTCACAGCACTTTGGGGCTCAGCTCCTTGCTCACAGCACGCTGGGGCTCAGCTCCCTGCTCACAGCACTTTGGGGCTCTCTCAGCTCTCTGCTCACAGCACTTTGGGGCTCTCTCAGCTCTCTGCTCACAGCACTTTGGGGCTCTCTCAGCTCCCTGCTCACAGCACTTTGGGGCTCAGCTCCCTGCTCACAGCACTTTGGGGCTCTCTCAGCTCTCTGCTCACAGCACTTTGGGGCTCTCTCAGCTCCCAGCTCACAGCACTTTGGGGCTCTCTCAGCTCTCTGCTCACAGCACTTTGGGGCTCTCTCAGCTCCCTGCTCACAACACTTTGGGGCTCAGCTCCCTGCTCACAGCACTTTGGGGCTCTCTCAGCTCTCTGCTCACAGCACTTTGGGGCTCAGCTCTCTGCTCACAGCACTTTGGGGCTCTCTCAGCTCTCTGCTCACAGCACTTTGGGGCTCAGCTCTCTGCTCACAGCACTTTGGGGCTCTCTCAGCTCTCTGCTCACAGCACTTTGGGGCTCAGCTCCCTGCTCACAGCACTTTGGGGCTCAGCTCCCTGCTCACAGCACTTTGGGGCTCTCTCAGCTCTCTCCTCACAGCACTTTGGGGCTCAGCTCTCTGCTCACAGCACTTTGGGGCTCTCTCAGCTCTCTCCTCACAGCACTTTGGGGCTCAGCTCTCTGCTCACAGCACTTTGGGGCTCTCTCAGCTCCCTGCTCACAGCACTTTGGGGCTCTCTCAGCTCTCTCCTCACAGCACTTTGGGGCTCAGCTCCCTGCTCACAGCACTTTGGGGCTCAGCTCTCTCCTCACAGCACTTTGGGGCTCAGCTCTCTCCTCACAGCACTTTGGGGCTCAGCTCCCTGCTCACAGCACTTTGGGGCTCTCTCAGCTCTCTGCTCACAGCACTTTGGGGCTCAGCTCCCTGCTCACAGCACTTTGGGGCTCAGCTCTCTGCTCACAGCACTTTGGGGCTCTCTCAGCTCTCTCCTCACAGCACTTTGGGGCTCAGCTCTCTGCTCACAGCACTTTGGGGCTCTCTCAGCTCTCTGCTCACAGCACTTTGGGGCTCAGCTCTCTGCTCACAGCACTTTGGGGCTCTCTCAGCTCCCTGCTCACAGCACTTTGGGGCTCAGCTCCCTGCTCACAGCACTTTGGGGCTCAGCTCCCTGCTCACAGCACTTTGGGGCTCTCTCAGCTCTCTGCTCACAGCACTTTGGGGCTCAGCTCTCTGCTCACAGCACTTTGGGGCTCTCTCAGCTGTCTGCTCACAGCACTTTGGGGCTCGCTCAGCTCTCTGCTCACAGCACTTTGGGGCTCTCTCAGCTCCCTGCTCACAGCACTTTGGGGCTCTCTCAGCTCCCTGCTCACAGCACTTTGGGGCTCAGCTCTCTGCTCACAGCACTTTGGGGCTCAGCTCTCTGCTCACAGCACTTTGGGGCTCTCTCAGCTCTCTGCTCACAGCACTTTGGGGCTCTCTCAGCTCTCTGCTCACAGCACTTTGGGGCTCAGCTCCCTGCTCACAGCACTTTGGGGCTCAGCTCTCTGCTCACAGCACTTTGGGGCTCTCTCAGCTCTCTGCTCACAGCACTTTGGGGCTCTCTCAGCTCCCTGCTCACAGCACTTTGGGGCTCAGCTCTCTGCTCACAGCACTTTGGGGCTCAGCTCTCTGCTCACAGCACTTTGGGGCTCAGCTCCCTGCTCACAGCACTTTGGGGCTCTCTCAGCTCCCTGCTCACAGCACTTTGGGGCTCAGCTCTCTGCTCACAGCACTTTGGGGCTCTCTCAGCTCCCTGCCCACAGCACTTTGGGGCTCAGCTCCCTGCTCACAGCACTTTGGGGCTCAGCTCTCTGCTCACAGCACTTTGGGGCTCAGCTCTCTGCTCACAGCACTTTGGGGCTCTCTCAGCTCTGCTCACAGCACTTTGGGGCTCAGCTCTCTGCTCACAGCACTTTGGGGCTCAGCTCCCTGCTCACAGCACTTTGGGGCTCTCTCAGCTCCCTGCTCACAGCACTTTGGGGCTCAGCTCTCTGCTCACAGCACTTTGGGGCTCAGCTCTCTGCTCACAGCACTTTGGGGCTCTCTCAGCTCTGCTCACAGCACTTTGGGGCTCAGCTCTCTGCTCACAGCACTTTGGGGCTCTCTCAGCTCCCTGCTCACAGCACTTTGGGGCTCAGCTCTCTGCTCACAGCACTTTGGGGCTCTCTCAGCTCTCTGCTCACAGCACTTTGGGGCTCTCTCAGCTCCCTGCTCACAGCACTTTGGGGCTCAGCTCCCTGCTCACAGCACTTTGGGGCTCAGCTCCCTGCTCACAGCACTTTGGGGCTCAGCTCCCTGCTCACAGCACTTTGGGGCTCAGCTCTCTGCTCACAGCACTTTGGGGCTCTCTCAGCTCTCTGCTCACAGCACTTTGGGGCTCAGCTCTCTGCTCACAGCACTTTGGGGCTCTCTCAGCTCTCTGCTCACAGCACTTTGGGGCTCAGCTCCCTGCTCACAGCACTTTGGGGCTCTCTCAGCTCCCTGCTCACAGCACTTTGGGATCAGATTCTGCCTCCTTTCCTTCTCCCTGCCCTCAGCCTTGGTGCTGCTGCCCCTGGGGCTCAGCTGCTCAGCTCCAGCACCCTGTGCCCATGGCCCCTGGGGCCAGGCTCTGCTGCTGGTTGCTGTTGGATGATCTCAGAGCATCCCCCAGCAGCAATTCCATGACCTTGACCTCCACCCCCAGCCCTGCCAGTGGAGGCCCCCAGGCTGCTGAGGACCTCCCCTCACTCCCATGGCAGCCTGGTGATGCCATCTGCTCCTCTGCCTTGATCCCCCCCTGCTCCAGCCCCTGATCCTCTTCTGGCACTCTCCTGCTTTATCCTGACATCCCCCTGACAAATCCAGGGCAGCCACCAGGCTCTAATCTGCCTTCCTGCCTCTGAGGGACAGCCCTGGGGCTGGGGCTGGGTTCCTCACACTGCCATAAGGACCAGGGGGGGGTTTAAGGAGCTCCTCTGGCAGGCTGGGTGTCAGCCCAGGCACTAATCCTGCCAAGGACCAGCACCCAGAAGCTTCAGAAGGAAGGGAGAACCTCCTGGGCTTGCCTCTTGCCTGAAGCTCTGGGTGAGGAGCTGGAGAGGAGCTGGCCCTGAGCACTGCCAGCCCTGCCCTGGCTGCTGCAGGAGGCAGGGAGGGGATTCTGCCCCTCTGCTGTGCCCTGCTGAGACCTCCCCTGCAGGGCTGGGGGCAGCTCTGGAGCCCTCAGCACAGGCAGGGAGCTGGGGGAGCAGGGCCAGGGGAGGCCACAGCAGGGCTGGGGCAGGGCTGGAAGCCCTCTGCTGGGGAGGCTCCAGGCTGGGAGGCTTGGGGGAGCTCAGCCTGGAGAGGAGAGAAGGCTCCAGGGAGACCTTGGGGAGACCTCCCCAGGGCTGAGCAGAGAGCTGGGGCCAGAGCCTGGTGCAGGGCAGCCCCAGGGGGGATGGTTTGAGTCTCCCAAGAGGGAGGTTGGGAGGGGAGGGAAGGAGCAGTTGGTGCTGCTGGGGGTGGGCAGAGGGCTGGGAGGTGCCCCCAGGGCTGGCAGCAGCCCAGGGCAGGGTGGTTTGGGCTGGGAGCAGCCTGCTGGGGCTGGGGCTGTCCCTGCTGGCTGCAGGGGGGGCAGAGGATGAGCTTGGAAGGTCCTTTCCCAGCCAGAGCAGTCTGGGGTTGGCTGAGCCTGGCAGGCAGAGCAGGGGAAGGGCAAAGGGAGCTCTTGGCTGCTCAGGGGAGGCCTCCTGAGCAGCAGGAAGGGTCCTTGGCTCTTGGTCTCGCTCTGGAGGCAGCCTGGGGGGCAGAGGAGTTGCAGTTGGTGCTGCTGGGGGTGGGCAGAGGGCTGGGAGGTGCCCCCAGGGCTGGCAGCTGGGGGGGGAGCAGGGCCTGGGGAGGCCACAGCAGGGCTGGGGCTGGGCTGGAAGCCCTCTGCTGGGGAGGCTCCAGGCTGGGAGCTGCTGCAGGGCTGAGCTCTGGCCCTGCCTCCCCCACCCCCCAGGGGGCTGCAGAAACCTTTGCCCTTGGAAGCCAAGCTCCTGAGAGAGCTCAGCCAGGGCAGCAGCTCTGCTGGCAGTGCCACAGCAGGCAGTGGCTGCCAGGCTTGGCTGGGGCTGGAGGCAGCTGCAGAGCTCAGCCCCAGCCCCAGCAGGCTGCTCCCAGCCCCCAAGCAAGCTGCCCTGGCTGGGGGGGCACAGGGCTGGTGCCACTGAGGCCTTCTGCTCAGGGCCAGGCAGAGAGCTGCTGGGCACTGACCTGAGCTCTGCTCAGGGCCAGGCAGGGAGCTGCAGGAAGCTTCAGAGCTCAGCCAGAGCAACCCTCTGCAGCCAGCAGGGACAGCCCCAAGCAAGCTGCCCTGGGCTGCTGCCGGCCCTGGGGGCACCTCCCAGCCCTCTGCCCACCCCCAGCAGCACCAACTGCAACTCCTCTGCCCCCCAGGCTGCCTCCAGAGCGAGACAAAGAGCCAAGGACCCTTCCTGCTGCTCAGGAGGCCTCCCCTGAGCAGCCAAGAGCTCCCTTTGCCCTTCCCCTGCTCTGCCTGCCAGGCTCAGCCAACCCCAGACTGCTCTGGCTGGGAAAGGACCTTCCAAGCTCATCCTCTGCCCCCCCTGCAGCCAGCAGGGACAGCCCCAGCCCCAGCAGGCTGCTCCCAGCCCAAACCACCCTGCCCTGGGCTGCTGCCAGCCCTGGGGGCACCTCCCAGCCCTCTGCCCACCCCCAGCAGCACCAACTGCTCCTTCCCTCCCCTCCCAACCTCCCTCTTGGGAGACTCAAACCATCCCCCCTGGGGCTGCCCTGCTCCAGGCTCTGGCCCCAGCTCTCTGCTCAGCCCTGGGGAGGTCTCCCCAAGGTCTCCCTGGAGCCTTCTCTCCTCTCCAGGCTGAGCTCCCCCAAGCCTCCCAGCCTGGAGCCTCCCCAGCAGAGGGCTTCCAGCCCTGCCCCAGCCCTGCTGTGGCCTCCCCTGGCCCTGCTCCCCCAGCTCCCTGCCTGTGCTGAGGGCTCCAGAGCTGCCCCCAGCCCTGCAGGGGAGGTCTCAGCCAAGCCCTTGAGCTGCTGCTGCTCCAGCCCCGGGGTCCCATCCTGCTTCCTGCCAGCAGGGGCAGAGGATTGGGCAGGGAATGGTCTCAGAGCATCCAGGGGAGGTCAGCTCTGGGCTTTGGGGTCAGGCTGAGAGCTCTCTGGGTGCCCTGCTCCAGGGGGAGAGGAGAGGAGGAGGAAGTCCTGGAGGGGGAGGCTGGGGAGAGCCTGGCCCAGGCTGCCCAGGGGGGCTGGGGGTGGTCCAGGGCCAGGCTGGATGAGGCCCTGAGCAGGCTGGGCTGGGGGGGAGGGGTCCCTGGGCATGGGCAGGGGGTTGGGACCAGAGGGGATGCAGCACAGGAGGTTTCAGTTGGTCCAGTTGTGGATCCAGGGCTGGGCTGCCCCTGCCCAGCTGCTGGGGGGCTGGGAAGCTGCTGGGGAGGCTCCAGGGGGGGCTGGGAAGCTGCTGGGGGGCCTGGAGCAGCTGTGGGAGCAGCAGAGGCTGAGAGCTGCCTGGGGCTGAGAGGCTGGAGGAGAGCAGCCCCAGAGGGCAGCTGCTGAGTGCTGAGCAAGAGCTGCAGGGGCTGGGGGGGGCCAGGGGCTGGGGCTGGCAGCTGCTGAGTGGTGCCCAGGGCCAGGCCAAGGGGCAAGGGGCAGGGAGTGGAGGGCAGGAGGTTGGAGCTGGGCAGGAGGAGGAAGTTGCTTGGGGGGAGGCTGCTGGAGGCCTGGAGCAGGCTGAGCCCAGAGAGGTTGTGGAGAGCTCCCAGCCCCCCCTGGGCACTGTGCTGCTGCTGGGCACAGCTGGGGGCAGCCCTGCTGGGGCAGGGGGAGGGCAGGAGGGGAGCTGCAGGGCTCCCAGGCTGGGCTTGGGGCATCCTGTGGAGAGCTGCTGGGGCTGGGGGCTGCTGCTGCAGGGTTGCTCAGCTCAGGAACCCCTCAGAGGAGGAGGGAGGAGCACCAAGAGCCCTGGGGGGCAGCAGGCTGTGGGGCTGAGGGGAAGGCAGAGGCAGGGCTGGGGGAAGGAGGTCTGACAGAGGAGGGGAGGAGCAGAGGGGCAGAGCCCCCTCTGAGCTGTGCTGCTGCCCAGCTCTGCAGCAGGCAGAGCACAGATCCTGCCCTGCTCAGGGCTGCCTTGGGTGACCCTCCCCCGGGGGGGAGGAATCTCCAGGGGTCCCTTCCCACCCCAACCCCGCTGGGATTTGAGGCTTCTGAGTGTCTGTGGAGGGCAAAGAGGGCAATAAACTGAGATCATTAACCACATCTGGGGGTGGGGTGGGCTTGAAAGCTGCTCCCAGAGCCTCGAACCGAGCACCAAGGCTGAGTGAGTGCAGAGGGAATGAGAGGAAGGGAAGGGCAAAAGAATCTGGGGGGGGAAGATGATCTCCAGAGGTCCCTTCCCACCCCTCCATGCAGTGGATTCTGTGCCCATCCCCTGCCTGCTGCTGCCCAGGGGCTGAGGATGGCTCCGAGAGCTCCGCGCTCAGCACAAACACTGCCCTGGGGCTGGGGCTGGGGCTGGGGGGGGATGGATAAAAGGGGGGGGGGGACAGAGCTGGGGCAGCAAGGCACAAACTGTGCTTTCTCTGCCGGACGTTTCTGGGGCCCCCTGACACCATCAACAATCCTTTTGTGCCCGGACATAAACAAGAGGAGCAGAACAAAGAGGACGATTGAGCGGCAGGGATCAGCTGAACGCCCAAGCAGCGCCTGACGAGCCCCAGGCTGCCCCCCGGCGCTGCCCCCCGGCCCCCCGGGGGGGGCACATCAGCAGCCCTCTGCCCTCTTGCCCCACTGGTCTGCAGGGGAAAGAGCTTTGTGAGGAGAGCAGAGTGGCAAAGATGCCCAAAGAGTGGTGCCCAGAGGGAGCTGTGCTGGGGGGTGGCAAGGGAGGGGATTCTGCCCCTGCTCTGCTTCTGCTCTGCTCCTGCTCTGCTCTGCTCCTGCTCTGCTCAGCTCTGCTCCTGCTCTGCTCCTGCTCTGCTCTGCTCCTGCTCTGCTCAGCTCTGCTCCTGCTCTGCTCCTGCTCTGCTCTGCTCCTGCTCTGCCCTGCTCCTGCTCTGCTCCTGCTCTGCTCCTGCTCTGCTCTGCTCCTGCTCTGCTCAGCTCTGCTCCTGCTCTGCTCCTGCTCTGCTCTGCTTCTGCTCTGCTCTGCTCCTGCTCTGCTCAGCTCTGCTCCTGCTCTGCTCCTGCTCTGCTCTGCTCCTGCTCTGCCCTGCTCCTGCTCTGCTCCTGCTCTGCTCTGCTCCTGCTCTGCTCTGCTCCTGCTCTGCTCCTGCTCTGCTCTGCTCTGCTCCTGCTCTGCTCCTGCTCTGCTCTGCTCTGCTCTGCTCCTGCTCTGCTCTGCTCTGCTCCTGCTCTGCTCTGCTCCTGCTCTGCTCTGCTCTGCTCCTGCTCTGCTCCTGCCCTGCTCTGCTCTGCTCCTGCTCTGCTCCTGCCCTGCCCTGCTCTGCTCCTGCTCTGCTCCTGCCCTGCTCTGCTCCTGCTCTGCTCCTGCCCTGCTCCTGCTCTGCTCCTGCTCTGCTCCTGCTCTGCTCTGCTCTGCTCCTGCTCTGCTCCTGCCCTGCTCTGCTCCTGCTCTGCTTCTGCTCTGCTCTGCTCCTGCTCTGCTCCTGCTCTGCTCTGCTCCTCTCCTGCTCTGCTCTGCTCCTGCTCTGCTCCTGCTCTGCTCTGCTCCTCTCCTGCTCTGCTCTGCTCCTGCTCTGCTCTGCTCCTGCTCCTGCTCTGCTCCTGCTCTGCTCCTGCTCTGCTGCTCTGCTGCTCTGCTCCTGCTCTGCTCCTGCTCTGCTCTGCTCTGCTCCTGCTCTGCTCCTGCCCTGCTCTGCTCCTGCTCTGCTTCTGCTCTGCTCTGCTCCTGCTCTGCTCCCACTCTGCTCTGCTCTGCTCCTGCTCTGCTCTGCTCTGCTCTGCTCCTCTCCTGCTCTGCTCCTCTCCTGCTCTGCTCCTGCTCTGCTCCTCTCCTGCTCTGCTCCTCTCTTGCTCTGCTCCTGCTCTGCTCCTGTCCTGCTCTGCTCTGCTCCTGCTCTGCTCCTGCTCTGCTCTGCTCTGCCCCTGCTCTGCTCTGCTCCTGCTCTGCTCCTGCTCTGCTCTGCCCTGCTCCTGCTCTGCCCTGCTCTGCTCCTGCTCCTGCTCCTGCTCTGCTCCTGCTCTGCTCCTCTCCTGCTCTGCTCCTCTCCTGCTCTGCTCTGCTCCACTCCTGCTCTGCTCTGCTCCTGCTCTGCTCCTCTCCTGCTCTGCTCTGCTCCTCTCCTGCTCTGCTCTGCTCCTGTTCTGCTCTGCTCTGCTCTGCTCCTCTCCTGCTCTGCTCTGCTCCTGCTCTGCTCTGCTCCTGCTCTGCTCTGCTCCTGCTCAGCTCCTACTCTGCTCTGCTCCTGCTCTGCTCCTGCTCTGCTCTGCTCCTGTTCTGCTCTGCTCCTGCTCTGCTCTGCTCCTGCTCAGCTCCTACTCTGCTCTGCTCCTGCTCTGCTTTGCTTCTGCTCTGCTCCTCTCCTGCTCTGCTCTGCTCTGCTCCTCTCCTGCTCTGCTCTGCTCTTCTCCTGCTCTGTTCTGCTCTGCCCTGTTCCTGCTCTGCTCTGCTCCTGCTCTGCTCATGCTTTGCTCCTGCTCTGCTCCTGCCCTGCTCCTCTCCTGCTCTGTTCTGCTCCTACTCTGCTTTGCTCTGCTCTGCTCCTGCCCTGCTCTGCTCCTGCTCTGCTTTGCTCCTGGACTGATCCTGCTCTGTTCTGCTCTGCTCTGCTCTGCTCTGCTCTGCTCCTGCTCTGCTCTGCTCTGTTCTGCTCCTGCTCTGCTCTGCTCCTGCTCTGTTCTGCTCCTGCTCTGCTCTGCTCTTCTCCTGCTCTGCTCCTGCCCTGCTCCTCTCCTGCTCTGTTCTGCTCCTACTCTGCTTTGCTCTGCTCTGCTCCTGCCCTGCTCTGCTCCTGCACTGATCCTGCTCTGTTCTGCTCTGCTCTGCTCTGCTCTGCTCCTGCTCTGCTCTGCTCTGCTCCTGCTCTGCTCTGCTCCTGCTCTGCTCTGCTTTTCTTTGTTCTGCTCTGCTCTGCTTTTCTTTGCTCTGCTCTGCTCCTGCTCAGACCCCACCTTGGGTTTACTAATGAGAGCTAATTGAGGAGGGGAGAGGCCAGGCCTGCTCCTGGCCCTCTGGCTGTTCCCTTTGCCTCCACTGAGAGGAGCAGAAGGCTGAGGAGCAGCTGCTGAGCCAAGCTGGGAGCAAACCAAACTCAGTTTGGGCTTTAACCTCTTCCAGGATGGAAAATCATCAGGCAGGGAACTTGTCCAAGCCTCAATTGTCCTTGCCAGAGGTCTCCCCCCTGGGCCCCACCTCGGGCTCTGCAGCCACTGCTGCTGTCCCCAGCACAAGGAGCAGCTGGAGCTGCTGGGCAGGGGCTCAGAGGAGGCCACCAAGAGGAGCAGAGGCTGCAGAGCCTCCCCTGTGGGGCCAGGCTGGGAGGGTTGGGGCTGTGCAGCCTGGAGGAGGCTCCAGGGAGTCCTCAGAGCAGCTTCCCAGGGCCTGAAGGAGCTCCAGGAGAGCTGGGGAGGGGCTGGGGCCAAGGGCTGGGGGTGCCAGGCCCAGGGACAATGGCTTGGAGCTGGGAGAGAGGAGATGGAGAGTGGAGAGGAGGAGGAAATCCTTGAGAGGGAGGCTTGGGAGAGCCTGGCACAGGCTGCCCAGGGAGGCTGGGGCTGGTCCAGGACCGGGCTGGATGAGGCCCTGAGCAGCAGGCTGGGCTGGGGGGAGGGGTCCCTGGGCATGGGCAGGGGGCTTGGAGCTGGCTGAGCTCTGAGCTCCCTTCCAGCCTGCAGGGCTGCTGCCACCTCCAGCCTCTCACTTAGGGCTGCCCAGGACTCAGCCTCCTGGCTCTGGGCACGACCCCAGGGCACATCTGTGGCATTCCTGGCCCGTGGGCACCCTGGGTGGGTGTGGGGAATGCCAAGCACTCGGCTGGGCCTCTGCTGCCGTTGTGTCCCCGGGGGGGGCAGGGGAGGGAGCTGCCATTGCCGTGCCAGGGGGGCAGGCACCGAAGCCTCTCTGCCCTGCAGCCTTCCCTGGCTGCCAGAGCAGCTCCAGCTGGGAGCCAGCCAGGGGCAAGCTGCTGCTGCCCCCCGGCCCCCCGGGAGCCTGCGGCACTGACCCCCACGCTGGAGGTGAAGCTCCACACACACAGACCCCACGCCGGGCTGCTGGCCCCATGCTGGGCTACTGGCCCCACATTTGGGCTACTGGCCCCACATTTGGGCTACTGGCCCCATGCTGGGCTACTGGCCTCACATTTGGGCTACTGGCCCCACATTTGGGTTGCTGGCCCCATGCTGGGCTACTGGCCCCAAATTTGGGCTACTGGCCTCACATTTGGACTACTGGCCCCACATTTGGGTTGCTGGCCCCGTGCTGGGCTACTGGCCCCATGCTGGGCTACTGGCCCCACATTTGGGCTACTGCCCCCATGCTGGGCTACTGGCCCCATGCTGGGCTACTGGCCCCACATTTGGGTTGCTGGCCTCATGCTGGGCTACTGGCCTCACATTTGGGCTACTGGCCTCACATTTGGGCTACTGGCCCCATGCTAGGCTACTGGCCTCACATTTGGGCTACTGGCCCCATGCTGGGCTACTGGCCCCATGCTGGGGCTACTGGCCTCACATTTGGGCTACTGCCCCCATGCTGGGCTACTGGCCCCACATTTGGGTTGCTGGCCCCGTGCTGGGCTACTGGCCTCACATTTGGGCTACTGCCCCCATGCTGGGCTACTGGCCCCACATTTGGGCTACTGGCCCCACATTTGGGCTACTGGCCTCACATTTGGGTTGCTGGCCTCATGCTGGGCTACTGGCCTCATGCTGGGGCTACTGGCCTCACATTTGGGCTACTGGCCCCATGCTGGGGCTACTGGCCTCACACTGGGGCTACTGGCCCCATGCTGGGCTACTGGCCCCACATTTGGGCTACTGGCCCCACATTTGGGTTGCTGGCCCCACACTGGGCTACTGGCCCCACACTGGGCTACTGGCCTCATGCTGGGCTGCTGGCCTCACATTTGGGCTACTGGCCCCATGCTGGGCTACTGGCCCCACATTTGGGCTACTGGCCTCATGCTCGGCTACTGGCCCCACATTTGGGTTGCTTGCCCTACACTGGGCTACTGGCCCCATGCTGGGCTACTGGCCCCACATTTGGGCTACTGGCCCCATGCTGGGGCTACTGGCCTCACATTTGGGCTGCTGGCCCCATGCTGGGCTACTGGTCCCACACTGGGGCTAGTGGCCCCACACTAGTGTTACTGGCCCCATGCCGGGGTTACTGGTCCCACACTGTGGCTACCAGCCCCACACTGGGGTTACTGGCCCCATGCTGGGGCTACTGGCCTCACATTTGGGCTACTGGCCCCATGCTGGGGTTGCTGGCCACATGCAGTGGCTTACTGGCCCCCCCAGAGGCATCACAAGGAAGTTACTGCCCCCATGCAGGCAGGGAGGGGTCCCACGAGGGGGGCACTGGCCCCACCCTGGGGGTTCCTGCCCCGTGCAGGGGGTCTGGCCGCAGGCAGGGGGCTCCAGGCCCCCCACGGAGGGCTCCAGGCCGCAGCTCAGCGCCCGGCCCGGGCTCAGCGCCCCCAGCTCAAGCGGGTCCCGGGCTCGGGGTCGCGCCCCGCCTCCAGGGGGCGCTCCCCCCTCACCCTCACCCCCCCCCCTCCCCCCGCCGCCAACTCCGTCCCCCACGCAGGCGCCGCCGGGGGGCGTGGCCGGCGCCGCGCCGCCGCTCCCCATTGGCTGCGCCCGGGCCGGCGGGGGCGGGGCGGCGGCCGCGTGCCCCCCGCGGAGCCGTTCCGGCTGGGAACGGGAGAGCGGCGGCGGCGGAGTTCCGGGCGCGGGGCGGCGGAGTTCCGGGCGCGGCGCGCGGGGTTTCCGGGCGGCGCGGCTCCGCGGTCCCTTCCCGCCCCCCCCCCCCTCTTCCCTTCCCCCCTTCCCTTCCCCTCCCCCCCCCCACCCCCCCCCCCCTCCCCGCCCGTCCTCCCCCCTCACCGGGAGCGCGGCCTCGGCTGGCGCGCAGCGCAGCGGAGCGGAGCGGAGCGGCATGGAGCGGCGCGCAGGTAACGCCCGGACGCCGTCCCGGCCGCCGCGGGGTCGCCAAAGTTTGCTGCCGGGGCCCAGGCTGGAGGCGGCGGCCTCGGGGCTCCCGGCGGGGCGGGAGAGGGGGGGGGTGGGGAGCGGTCACGGTGCTGCCCCCAAGCCTCGCTGGGGTACCCGGGGTGGCGCCGGGGAGGGGGGGGGGGGGGCGGGGGGGGATGGGGGTCCCCCCCCCCCCACCCCCGTGCGGCCACAGGGTTCCCCCACCCCCCCCCCCCCCCCCCCGGGCGCTGTGGCCTCGGTCCCCCGCCCCGGTCCCGGTTGGGCCGCGGGGGGCTGCGGGGTCCCGGTTGAGCGGCACAGAGTTGGGGGTGACTGAGCTCGCGGGCGGCGGGGACCGGGGCCTCTCCCTGCCTGCCCCGGACCGGTGCGGAGCCCGCCCCGATCCCCCCCTGCCCCGCTGCCCCCTGCCCCGCTGCCCTGCCCCTCCCCCTGCCCCCCGATCCCCCCCTGCCCCTGATCCCCCTGCCCCGCTGCCTCCCTGCCTCCCTGACCCCGTGCTCCGACCCGGACGGCCCCGCCCCGATCCCCCCCTGCCCCGATCCCCCTGCCCCCGATCCCCCCTCGCCCCGATCCCCCCTGCCCCCCGATCCCCCCCTGCCCCCGATCCCCCTGCCCCGACCCCCTGCCCCGATCCCCCTGCCCCGATCCCCCTGCCCCGATCCCCCCTGCCCCGATCCCCCTGCCCCGATCCCCTGCCTCCGATCCCCCTGCCTCGATCCCCCTCGTCCCGCTCCCCCTCGCTCCGGACCGGTGCGGGAGCCCGCCCCGATCCCCCCTGCCCCCGATCCCCCCCTGCCCCGATCCCCCTGCCCCGATCCCGCCCTGCCCCGATCCCCCTGCCCCGATCCCCCTGCCCCGATCCCCCCCTGCCTCGATCCCCCCTGCCCCCGATCCCCCTGTCCCGCTCCCCCCCTGCTCCGGACCGGTGCGGAGCCCGCCCCGATCCCCCTGCCCCGATCCCCCCCCTTCCCGTTTACCGGTACCGGAGCCCACCCCCCGCGTCCCCGCTGCCTCGATCCCCGCCGCCCTGCTGCCCCGCTGCCCCGGACCGGTACGGAGCCCGCCCTGCTGCCCCGATCCCCCCTGTCCCGATCCCCCGCCGCCCTGCTCCGCTCCGGAGCCCGCTCCGCTCCCCGCTGTCTCGATCCCCCCGCTGCCCCCTCTCCCCCCCTGCTCCGCTCTCCCCCTGCCCCTCTCCCCCCTTGCCCCGATCCCTGCCGCCCCCGCCCCGCTCCACTCCGGAGCCGGAGCCCCCCCGCCCCCGCTCCCCTGCCCCTCTCCCCCCTGCTGTCCCGCTCCCCCCTGCCCCCGCTGTCCCTGCCCCCACTCCCTCCCTGCCCCCCACTCCCCCCTGCCCCTCTCCCCCCTGCCCCTCTCCCTGCTGCCCCCTCTCCCCCTTGCCCCCTCTCCCCCCCTGCCCCTCTCCCCCCCTGCCCCTCTCTCCCCCTGCCCCCGCTGTCCCTGCCCCGCTCCCCCCCTGCCTCTCTCCCCCTGCCCCTCTCCCCCCTGCCTCTCTCCCCCCCTGCCCCTCTCCCCCCTTGCCCCTCTCCTCCCCCCTGCCCCTCTCCCCCCCCCTCTCGCCCCCCCCCTCTCCCCCCCTGCCCCCTCTCCCCCTCGCCCTCCTCCTCCTCCCCCTGCCTCTCTCCCCCCTGCCGCCCTCTCCCCCCCTCGCCCCTCTCCCCCTGCCCTCTCTCCCCCCTGCCTCTCTCCCCCCTCGCCCCTCTCCCCTCGCCCCTCTCCTCCCCCCTGCCTCCCTCTCCCCCCTGCCCCTCTCCCCCCTGCCTCTCTCTCCCCCCGCCTCTCTCCCTCCCCTGCCCTCTCCTGCCCCTCTCCCCTTGCCCCTCCTCCCCCCTGCCTCTCTCCCCACCTGCCCTCGCTCCCCCCTGCCCCTCTCCCCCCTGCCCCTCTCCCCCCTTGCCCCTCTCCCCTTGCCCCTCTCCCCCTGCCCCTCTCCCCCCTGCCTCCCTCTCTCTCCCCCCTGCCCCGCTCCCCCCTGCCTCTCTCCCGCCCCTGCCTCCCCCCTGCCCCTCTCTCCCCCTGCCCCCTCTCCCCCCTTGCCCCTCTCCCCCCCTGCCCCCTCTCCCCCCTGCCCCTCTCTCCCCCTGCCTCTCTCCCCCCTGCCTCTCTCCCCCCTGCCCCCGCTCCCCCCCTGCCTCTCTCCCCCCCGCCCCTCTCCCCCCCGCCCCGCTCCCCCCTGCCCCTCTCCCCGCTGCCCCCCTCTCCCCCCCTGCCCTCTCTCCCCCTGCCCTCTCTCCCCCCTGCCTCTCCCCCCTGCCTCTCTCCCCCCTGCCCCTCTCCCCCCTGCCCCTCTCCCCTGCCCCTCTCTGCCCCCTCTCCCCCCCCCCGCCCCTCTCCCCCCCTGCCCCTCTCCCCCTGCTTGCCCCCTCTCCCCCCCCGCCCCTCTCCCCGAGTTCCTGGCGGTGCAGCAGCGCCCGGGGGCAGGGGGGCTGGGGGGGGCTCGGGGGGCTCGGGCACGGCGGGGTCGGGTCGCAGCGATCCCTCAGGCTGCACTGAGTCCCCTGGGGAGCAGCGGCTGGAGCTGGGGTCCCAGCCGGAGAGCCTGCGGTGGGGGCCGGGGGCCCGGGGGGCCGGGGGTCCGCGGGCGGCTCCGTCCCGGGCTCAACTCGAGCGGGGCGAGGACGGAGCGAAGGCTTTGAAAGCCCTCCGGATCCCCGCGGGTGCTTTGGGCACCGAATCTTTACCCCCGCCACCCCCTCCCGTGGGCTTTCCCCCGCGGCGTGGGACCCAGCGCGGTCGGGGGCCGGGGGTCCCCGCACGGCTCCAGCGCCCCCAGCCCCGAACCGGCGGCGGCTTCGCTCCCAGGGATTCGCTGCCGGTGCGGAGCCGCCGGTTCGCTTTGCACCGACGGCTTTGAGCGCACCGGGAGCGGGCAGGGGGGGGGGGAGGAGGTCGCCGCCTGCAGGGGGGGAGGTCGCTGCCTGCCTCTGTGTGTGTGTCCCCCCCGACCCCCCGACCCCCGCCCCGGGGGGTCGCTCCCAGCGCAGCTCCCGGGAGCTTTCCCCCCCCCCCCCCCCCCGCCCCGTCCGGAGCTCCGGGAGCCCCCCGGGGGCTGCTCCTCCGCCGCCGCCGCCGAGCCCCGGGGCTCCGGAGGAGGGCGATGCTGAGGCCGGCGCTGACTCACCGGCTCCGGCGATCCGGTTTGCTTCGCCCGGGGCGCGCAGCCGGTAACGGGAGCGGGACGCAGCCTCCC
>NW_027143870.1:0-46218 GCF_026170545.1 Melanerpes formicivorus
TAAGGCTCATTTTGACTGCCTCCAGAAGTTAGATCAGATGGCAAATTGGATCTGGTGCTAGGTCTTTCCCTTTAGGTTTTACCCCAACAATGTTTTCATTAGTTTCGCTCACTCTCGAAATCAAGCATTTTACAGCAGGTTGGAGCAGCCTGTATCTCAGCACAGGAATAAGGTAGGGAAGAATTCTAAGGCTCATTTTGACTGCCTCCAGAAGTTAGATCAGATGGCAAATTGGATTTGGTGCTAGGTCTTTCCCTTTAGGTTTTACCCCAACAATGTTTTCATTAGTTTCGCTCACTCTCGAAATCAAGCATTTTACAGCAGGTTGGAGCAGCCTGTATCTCAGCACAGGAATAAGGTAGGGAAGAATTCTAAGGATCATTTTGACTGCCTCCAGAAGTTAGATCAGATGGCAAATTGGATTTGGTGCTAGGTCTTTCCCTTTAGGTTTTACCCCAACAATGTTTTCATTAGTTTCGCTCACTCTCGAAATCAAGCATTTTACAGCAGGTTGGAGCAGCCTGTATCTCAGCACAGGAATAAGGTAGGGAAGAATTCTAAGGCTCATTTTGACTGCCTCCAGAAGTTAGATCAGATGGCAAATTGGATTTGGTGCTAGGTCTTTCCCTTTAGGTTTTACCCCAACAATGTTTTCATTAGTTTCGCTCACTCTCGAAATCAAGCATTTTACAGCAGGTTGGAGCAGCCTGTATCTCAGCACAGGAATAAGGTAGGGAAGAATTCTAAGGCTCATTTTGACTGCCTCCAGAAGTTAGATCAGATGGCAAATTGGATTTGGTGCTAGGTCTTTCCCTTTAGGTTTTACCCCAACAATGTTTTCATTAGTTTCGCTCACTCTCGAAATCAAGCATTTTACAGCAGGTTGGAGCAGCCTGTATCTCAGCACAGGAATAAGGTAGGGAAGAATTCTAAGGCTCATTTTGACTGCCTCCAGAAGTTAGATCAGATGGCAAATTGGATTTGGTGCTAGGTCTTTCCCTTTAGGTTTTACCCCAACAATGTTTTCATTAGTTTCGCTCACTCTCGAAATCAAGCATTTTACAGCAGGTTGGAGCAGCCTGTATCTCAGCACAGGAATAAGGTAGGGAAGAATTCTAAGGCTCATTTTGACTGCCTCCAGAAGTTAGATCAGATGGCAAATTGGATTTGGTGCTAGGTCTTTCCCTTTAGGTTTTACCCCAACAATGTTTTCATTAGTTTCGCTCACTCTCGAAATCAAGCATTTTACAGCAGGTTGGAGCAGCCTGTATCTCAGCACAGGAATAAGGTAGGGAAGAATTCTAAGGCTCATTTTGACTGCCTCCAGAAGTTAGATCAGATGGCAAATTGGATTTGGTGCTAGGTCTTTCCCTTTAGGTTTTACCCCAACAATGTTTTCATTAGTTTCGCTCACTCTCGAAATCAAGCATTTTACAGCAGGTTGGAGCAGCCTGTATCTCAGCACAGGAATAAGGTAGGGAAGAATTCTAAGGCTCATTTTGACTGCCTCCAGAAGTTAGATCAGATGGCAAATTGGATTTGGTGCTAGGTCTTTCCCTTTAGGTTTTACCCCAACAATGTTTTCATTAGTTTCGCTCACTCTCGAAATCAAGCATTTTACAGCAGGTTGGAGCAGCCTGTATCTCAGCACAGGAATAAGGTAGGGAAGAATTCTAAGGCTCATTTTGACTGCCTCCAGAAGTTAGATCAGATGGCAAATTGGATTTGGTGCTAGGTCTTTCCCTTTAGGTTTTACCCCAACAATGTTTTCATTAGTTTCGCTCACTCTCGAAATCAAGCATTTTACAGCAGGTTGGAGCAGCCTGTATCTCAGCACAGGAATAAGGTAGGGAAGAATTCTAAGGATCATTTTGACTGCCTCCAGAAGTTAGATCAGATGGCAAATTGGATTTGGTGCTAGGTCTTTCCCTTTAGGTTTTACCCCAACAATGTTTTCATTAGTTTCGCTCACTCTCGAAATCAAGCATTTTACAGCAGGTTGGAGCAGCCTGTATCTCAGCACAGGAATAAGGTAGGGAAGAATTCTAAGGATCATTTTGACTGCCTCCAGAAGTTAGATCAGATGGCAAATTGGATTTGGTGCTAGGTCTTTCCCTTTAGGTTTTACCCCAACAATGTTTTCATTAGTTTCGCTCACTCTCGAAATCAAGCATTTTACAGCAGGTTGGAGCAGCCTGTATCTCAGCACAGGAATGAGGTAGGGAAGAATTCTAAGGATCATTTTGACTGCCTCCAGAAGTTAGATCAGATGGCAAATTGGATTTGGTGCTAGGTCTTTCCCTTTAGGTTTTACCCCAACAATGTTTTCATTAGTTTCGCTCACTCTCGAAATCAAGCATTTTACAGCAGGTTGGAGCAGCCTGTATCTCAGCACAGGAATAAGGTAGGGAAGAATTCTAAGGCTCATTTTGACTGCCTCCAGAAGTTAGATCAGATGGCAAATTGGATTTGGTGCTAGGTCTTTCCCTTTAGGTTTTACCCCAACAATGTTTTCATTAGTTTCGCTCACTCTCGAAATCAAGCATTTTACAGCAGGTTGGAGCAGCCTGTATCTCAGCACAGGAATAAGGTAGGGAAGAATTCTAAGGATCATTTTGACTGCCTCCAGAAGTTAGATCAGATGGCAAATTGGATTTGGTGCTAGGTCTTTCCCTTTAGGTTTTACCCCAACAATGTTTTCATTAGTTTCGCTCACTCTCGAAATCAAGCATTTTACAGCAGGTTGGAGCAGCCTGTATCTCAGCACAGGAATAAGGTAGGGAAGAATTCTAAGGATCATTTTGACTGCCTCCAGAAGTTAGATCAGATGGCAAATTGGATTTGGTGCTAGGTCTTTCCCTTTAGGTTTTACCCCAACAATGTTTTCATTAGTTTCGCTCACTCTCGAAATCAAGCATTTTACAGCAGGTTGGAGCAGCCTGTATCTCTGCACAGGAATAAGGTAGGGAAGAATTCTAAGGCTCATTTTTACTGCCTCCAGAAGTTAGATCAGATGGCAAATTGGATTTGGTGCTAGGTCTTTCCCTTTAGGTTTTACCCCAACAATGTTTTCATTAGTTTCGCTCACTCTCGAAATCAAGCATTTTACAGCAGGTTGGAGCAGCCTGTATCTCAGCACAGGAATAAGGTAGGGAAGAATTCTAAGGATCATTTTGACTGCCTCCAGAAGTTAGATCAGATGGCAAATTGGATTTGGTGCTAGGTCTTTCCCTTTAGGTTTTACCCCAACAATGTTTTCATTAGTTTCGCTCACTCTCGAAATCAAGCATTTTACAGCAGGTTGGAGCAGCCTGTATCTCAGCACAGGAATAAGGTAGGGAAGAATTCTAAGGCTCATTTTGACTGCCTCCAGAAGTTAGATCAGATGGCAAATTGGATTTGGTGCTAGGTCTTTCCCTTTAGGTTTTACCCCAACAATGTTTTCATTAGTTTCGCTCACTCTCGAAATCAAGCATTTTACAGCAGGTTGGAGCAGCCTGTATCTCAGCACAGGAATAAGGTAGGGAAGAATTCTAAGGCTCATTTTGACTGCCTCCAGAAGTTAGATCAGATGGCAAATTGGATTTGGTGCTAGGTCTTTCCCTTTAGGTTTTACCCCAACAATGTTTTCATTAGTTTCGCTCACTCTCGAAATCAAGCATTTTACAGCAGGTTGGAGCAGCCTGTATCTCAGCACAGGAATAAGGTAGGGAAGAATTCTAAGGCTCATTTTGACTGCCTCCAGAAGTTAGATCAGATGGCAAATTGGATTTGGTGCTAGGTCTTTCCCTTTAGGTTTTACCCCAACAATGTTTTCATTAGTTTCGCTCACTCTCGAAATCAAGCATTTTACAGCAGGTTGGAGCAGCCTGTATCTCAGCACAGGAATAAGGTAGGGAAGAATTCTAAGGCTCATTTTGACTGCCTCCAGAAGTTAGATCAGATGGCAAATTGGATTTGGTGCTAGGTCTTTCCCTTTAGGTTTTACCCCAACAATGTTTTCATTAGTTTCGCTCACTCTCGAAATCAAGCATTTTACAGCAGGTTGGAGCAGCCTGTATCTCAGCACAGGAATAAGGTAGGGAAGAATTCTAAGGATCATTTTGACTGCCTCCAGAAGTTAGATCAGATGGCAAATTGGATTTGGTGCTAGGTCTTTCCCTTTAGGTTTTACCCCAACAATGTTTTCATTAGTTTCGCTCACTCTCGAAATCAAGCATTTTACAGCAGGTTGGAGCGGCCTGTATCTCAGCACAGGAATAAGGTAGGGAAGAATTCTAAGGCTCATTTTGACTGCCTCCAGAAGTTAGATCAGATGGCAAATTGGATTTGGTGCTAGGTCTTTCCCTTTAGGTTTTACCCCAACAATGTTTTCATTAGTTTCGCTCACTCTCGAAATCAAGCATTTTACAGCAGGTTGGAGCAGCCTGTATCTCAGCACAGGAATAAGGTAGGGAAGAATTCTAAGGCTCATTTTGACTGCCTCCAGAAGTTAGATCAGATGGCAAATTGGATTTGGTGCTAGGTCTTTCCCTTTAGGTTTTACCCCAACAATGTTTTCATTAGTTTCGCTCACTCTCGAAATCAAGCATTTTACAGCAGGTTGGAGCAGCCTGTATCTCAGCACAGGAATGAGGTAGGGAAGAATTCTAAGGATCATTTTGACTGCCTCCAGAAGCTAGATCAGATGGCAAATTGGATTTGGTGCTAGGTCTTTCCCTTTAGGTTTTACCCCAACAATGTTTTCATTAGTTTCGCTCACTCTCGAAATCAAGCATTTTACAGCAGGTTGGAGCAGCCTGTATCTCAGCACAGGAATAAGGTAGGGAAGAATTCTAAGGATCATTTTGACTGCCTCCAGAAGTTAGATCAGATGGCAAATTGGATTTGGTGCTAGGTCTTTCCCTTTAGGTTTTACCCCAACAATGTTTTCATTAGTTTCGCTCACTCTCGAAATCAAGCATTTTACAGCAGGTTGGAGCAGCCTGTATCTCAGCACAGGAATAAGGTAGGGAAGAATTCTAAGGATCATTTTGACTGCCTCCAGAAGTTAGATCAGATGGCAAATTGGATTTGGTGCTAGGTCTTTCCCTTTAGGTTTTACCCCAACAATGTTTTCATTAGTTTCGCTCACTCTCGAAATCAAGCATTTTACAGCAGGTTGGAGCAGCCTGTATCTCAGCACAGGAATAAGGTAGGGAAGAATTCTAAGGCTCATTTTGACTGCCTCCAGAAGTTAGATCAGATGGCAAATTGGATTTGGTGCTAGGTCTTTCCCTTTAGGTTTTACCCCAACAATGTTTTCATTAGTTTCGCTCACTCTCGAAATCAAGCATTTTACAGCAGGTTGGAGCAGCCTGTATCTCAGCACAGGAATAAGGTAGGGAAGAATTCTAAGGCTCATTTTGACTGCCTCCAGAAGTTAGATCAGATGGCAAATTGGATTTGGTGCTAGGTCTTTCCCTTTAGGTTTTACCCCAACAATGTTTTCATTAGTTTCGCTCACTCTCGAAATCAAGCATTTTACAGCAGGTTGGAGCAGCCTGTATCTCAGCACAGGAATAAGGTAGGGAAGAATTCTAAGGCTCATTTTGACTGCCTCCAGAAGTTAGATCAGATGGCAAATTGGATTTGGTGCTAGGTCTTTCCCTTTAGGTTTTACCCCAACAATGTTTTCATTAGTTTTGCTCACTCTCGAAATCAAGCATTTTACAGCAGGTTGGAGCAGCCTGTATCTCAGCACAGGAATAAGGTAGGGAAGAATTCTAAGGATCATTTTGACTGCCTCCAGAAGTTAGATCAGATGGCAAATTAAATTTGGTGCTAGGTCTTTCCCTTTAGGTTTTACCCCAACAATGTTTTCATTAGTTTCGCTCACTCTCGAAATCAAGCATTTTACAGCAGGTTGGAGCAGCCTGTATCTCAGCACAGGAATAAGGTAGGGAAGAATTCTAAGGATCATTTTGACTGCCTCCAGAAGTTAGATCAGATGGCAAATTGGATTTGGTGCTAGGTCTTTCCCTTTAGGTTTTACCCCAACAATATTTTCATTAGTTTCGCTCACTCTCGAAATCAAGCATTTTACAGCAGGTTGGAGCAGCCTGTATCTCAGCACAGGAATAAGGTAGGGAAGAATTCTAAGGATCATTTTGACTGCCTCCAGAAGTTAGATCAGATGGCAAATTGGATTTGGTGCTAGGTCTTTCCCTTTAGGTTTTACCCCAACAATGTTTTCATTAGTTTCGCTCACTCTCGAAATCAAGCATTTTACAGCAGGTTGGAGCAGCCTGTATCTCAGCACAGGAATAAGGTAGGGAAGAATTCTAAGGATCATTTTGACTGCCTCCAGAAGTTAGATCAGATGGCAAATTGGATTTGGTGCTAGGTCTTTCCCTTTAGGTTTTACCCCAACAATGTTTTAATTAGTTTCGCTCACTCTCGAAATCAAGCATTTTACAGCAGGTTGGAGCAGCCTGTATCTCAGCACAGGAATGAGGTAGGGAAGAATTCTAAGGATCATTTTGACTGCCTCCAGAAGTTAGATCAGATGGCAAATTGGATTTGGTGCTAGGTCTTTCCCTTTAGGTTTTACCCCAACAATGTTTTCATTAGTTTCGCTCACTCTCGAAATCAAGCATTTTACAGCAGGTTGGAGCAGCCTGTATCTCAGCACAGGAATAAGGTAGGGAAGAATTCTAAGGATCATTTTGACTGCCTCCAGAAGTTAGATCAGATGGCAAATTGGATTTGGTGCTAGGTCTTTCCCTTTAGGTTTTACCCCAACAATGTTTTCATTAGTTTCGCTCACTCTCGAAATCAAGCATTTTACAGCAGGTTGGAGCAGCCTGTATCTCAGCACAGGAATAAGGTAGGGAAGAATTCTAAGGATCATTTTGACTGCCTCCAGAAGTTAGATCAGATGGCAAATTGGATTTGGTGCTAGGTCTTTCCCTTTAGGTTTTACCCCAACAATGTTTTCATTAGTTTCGCTCACTCTCGAAATCAAGCATTTTACAGCAGGTTGGAGCAGCCTGTATCTCAGCACAGGAATAAGGTAGGGAAGAATTCTAAGGATCATTTTGACTGCCTCCAGAAGTTAGATCAGATGGCAAATTGGATTTGGTGCTAGGTCTTTCCCTTTAGGTTTTACCCCAACAATGTTTTCATTAGTTTCGCTCACTCTCGAAATCAAGCATTTTACAGCAGGTTGGAGCAGCCTCTATCTCTGCACAGGAATAAGGTAGGGAAGAATTCTAAGGCTCATTTTGACTGCCTCCAGAAGTTAGATCAGATGGCAAATTGGATTTGGTGCTAGGTCTTTCCCTTTAGGTTTTACCCCAACAATGTTTTCATTAGTTTCGCTCACTCTCGAAATCAAGCATTTTACAGCAGGTTGGAGCAGCCTGTATCTCAGCACAGGAATAAGGTAGGGAAGAATTCTAAGGCTCATTTTGACTGCCTCCAGAAGTTAGATCAGATGGCAAATTGGATTTGGTGCTAGGTCTTTCCCTTTAGGTTTTACCCCAACAATGTTTTCATTAGTTTCGCTCACTCTCGAAATCAAGCATTTTACAGCAGGTTGGAGCAGCCTGTATCTCAGCACAGGAATAAGGTAGGGAAGAATTCTAAGGCTCATTTTGACTGCCTCCAGAAGTTAGATCAGATGGCAAATTGGATTTGGTGCTAGGTCTTTCCCTTTAGGTTTTACCCCAACAATGTTTTCATTAGTTTCGCTCACTCTCGAAATCAAGCATTTTACAGCAGGTTGGAGCAGCCTGTATCTCAGCACAGGAATAAGGTAGGGAAGAATTCTAAGGCTCATTTTGACTGCCTCCAGAAGTTAGATCAGATGGCAAATTGGATTTGGTGCTAGGTCTTTCCCTTTAGGTTTTACCCCAACAATGTTTTCATTAGTTTCGCTCACTCTCGAAATCAAGCATTTTACAGCAGGTTGGAGCGGCCTGTATCTCAGCACAGGAATAAGGTAGGGAAGAATTCTAAGGCTCATTTTGACTGCCTCCAGAAGTTAGATCAGATGGCAAATTGGATTTGGTGCTAGGTCTTTCCCTTTAGGTTTTACCCCAACAATGTTTTCATTAGTTTCGCTCACTCTCGAAATCAAGCATTTTACAGCAGGTTGGAGCAGCCTGTATCTCAGCACAGGAATAAGGTAGGGAAGAATTCTAAGGCTCATTTTGACTGCCTCCAGAAGTTAGATCAGATGGCAAATTGGATTTGGTGCTAGGTCTTTCCCTTTAGGTTTTACCCCAACAATGTTTTCATTAGTTTCGCTCACTCTCGAAATCAAGCATTTTACAGCAGGTTGGAGCAGCCTGTATCTCAGCACAGGAATGAGGTAGGGAAGAATTCTAAGGATCATTTTGACTGCCTCCAGAAGCTAGATCAGATGGCAAATTGGATTTGGTGCTAGGTCTTTCCCTTTAGGTTTTACCCCAACAATGTTTTCATTAGTTTCGCTCACTCTCGAAATCAAGCATTTTACAGCAGGTTGGAGCAGCCTGTATCTCAGCACAGGAATAAGGTAGGGAAGAATTCTAAGGATCATTTTGACTGCCTCCAGAAGTTAGATCAGATGGCAAATTGGATTTGGTGCTAGGTCTTTCCCTTTAGGTTTTACCCCAACAATGTTTTCATTAGTTTCGCTCACTCTCGAAATCAAGCATTTTACAGCAGGTTGGAGCAGCCTGTATCTCAGCACAGGAATAAGGTAGGGAAGAATTCTAAGGATCATTTTGACTGCCTCCAGAAGTTAGATCAGATGGCAAATTGGATTTGGTGCTAGGTCTTTCCCTTTAGGTTTTACCCCAACAATGTTTTCATTAGTTTCGCTCACTCTCGAAATCAAGCATTTTACAGCAGGTTGGAGCAGCCTGTATCTCAGCACAGGAATAAGGTAGGGAAGAATTCTAAGGCTCATTTTGACTGCCTCCAGAAGTTAGATCAGATGGCAAATTGGATTTGGTGCTAGGTCTTTCCCTTTAGGTTTTACCCCAACAATGTTTTCATTAGTTTCGCTCACTCTCGAAATCAAGCATTTTACAGCAGGTTGGAGCAGCCTGTATCTCAGCACAGGAATAAGGTAGGGAAGAATTCTAAGGCTCATTTTGACTGCCTCCAGAAGTTAGATCAGATGGCAAATTGGATTTGGTGCTAGGTCTTTCCCTTTAGGTTTTACCCCAACAATGTTTTCATTAGTTTCGCTCACTCTCGAAATCAAGCATTTTACAGCAGGTTGGAGCAGCCTGTATCTCAGCACAGGAATAAGGTAGGGAAGAATTCTAAGGCTCATTTTGACTGCCTCCAGAAGTTAGATCAGATGGCAAATTGGATTTGGTGCTAGGTCTTTCCCTTTAGGTTTTACCCCAACAATGTTTTCATTAGTTTTGCTCACTCTCGAAATCAAGCATTTTACAGCAGGTTGGAGCAGCCTGTATCTCAGCACAGGAATAAGGTAGGGAAGAATTCTAAGGATCATTTTGACTGCCTCCAGAAGTTAGATCAGATGGCAAATTAAATTTGGTGCTAGGTCTTTCCCTTTAGGTTTTACCCCAACAATGTTTTCATTAGTTTCGCTCACTCTCGAAATCAAGCATTTTACAGCAGGTTGGAGCAGCCTGTATCTCAGCACAGGAATAAGGTAGGGAAGAATTCTAAGGATCATTTTGACTGCCTCCAGAAGTTAGATCAGATGGCAAATTGGATTTGGTGCTAGGTCTTTCCCTTTAGGTTTTACCCCAACAATATTTTCATTAGTTTCGCTCACTCTCGAAATCAAGCATTTTACAGCAGGTTGGAGCAGCCTGTATCTCAGCACAGGAATAAGGTAGGGAAGAATTCTAAGGATCATTTTGACTGCCTCCAGAAGTTAGATCAGATGGCAAATTGGATTTGGTGCTAGGTCTTTCCCTTTAGGTTTTACCCCAACAATGTTTTCATTAGTTTCGCTCACTCTCGAAATCAAGCATTTTACAGCAGGTTGGAGCAGCCTGTATCTCAGCACAGGAATAAGGTAGGGAAGAATTCTAAGGATCATTTTGACTGCTTCCAGAAGTTAGATCAGATGGCAAATTGGATTTGGTGCTAGGTCTTTCCCTTTAGGTTTTACCCCAACAATGTTTTAATTAGTTTCGCTCACTCTCGAAATCAAGCATTTTACAGCAGGTTGGAGCAGCCTGTATCTCAGCACAGGAATGAGGTAGGGAAGAATTCTAAGGATCATTTTGACTGCCTCCAGAAGTTAGATCAGATGGCAAATTGGATTTGGTGCTAGGTCTTTCCCTTTAGGTTTTACCCCAACAATGTTTTCATTAGTTTCGCTCACTCTCGAAATCAAGCATTTTACAGCAGGTTGGAGCAGCCTGTATCTCAGCACAGGAATAAGGTAGGGAAGAATTCTAAGGATCATTTTGACTGCCTCCAGAAGTTAGATCAGATGGCAAATTGGATTTGGTGCTAGGTCTTTCCCTTTAGGTTTTACCCCAACAATGTTTTCATTAGTTTCGCTCACTCTCGAAATCAAGCATTTTACAGCAGGTTGGAGCAGCCTGTATCTCAGCACAGGAATAAGGTAGGGAAGAATTCTAAGGATCATTTTGACTGCCTCCAGAAGTTAGATCAGATGGCAAATTGGATTTGGTGCTAGGTCTTTCCCTTTAGGTTTTACCCCAACAATGTTTTCATTAGTTTCGCTCACTCTCGAAATCAAGCATTTTACAGCAGGTTGGAGCAGCCTGTATCTCAGCACAGGAATAAGGTAGGGAAGAATTCTAAGGATCATTTTGACTGCCTCCAGAAGTTAGATCAGATGGCAAATTGGATTTGGTGCTAGGTCTTTCCCTTTAGGTTTTACCCCAACAATGTTTTCATTAGTTTCGCTCACTCTCGAAATCAAGCATTTTACAGCAGGTTGGAGCAGCCTCTATCTCTGCACAGGAATAAGGTAGGGAAGAATTCTAAGGCTCATTTTGACTGCCTCCAGAAGTTAGATCAGATGGCAAATTGGATTTGGTGCTAGGTCTTTCCCTTTAGGTTTTACCCCAACAATGTTTTCATTAGTTTCGCTCACTCTCGAAATCAAGCATTTTACAGCAGGTTGGAGCAGCCTGTATCTCAGCACAGGAATAAGGTAGGGAAGAATTCTAAGGATCATTTTGACTGCCTCCAGAAGTTAGATCAGATGGCAAATTGGATTTGGTGCTAGGTCTTTCCCTTTAGGTTTTACCCCAACAATGTTTTCATTAGTTTCGCTCACTCTCGAAATCAAGCATTTTACAGCAGGTTGGAGCAGCCTGTATCTCAGCACAGGAATAAGGTAGGGAAGAATTCTAAGGCTCATTTTGACTGCCTCCAGAAGTTAGATCAGATGGCAAATTGGATTTGGTGCTAGGTCTTTCCCTTTAGGTTTTACCCCAACAATGTTTTCATTAGTTTCGCTCACTCTCGAAATCAAGCATTTTACAGCAGGTTGGAGCAGCCTGTATCTCAGCACAGGAATAAGGTAGGGAAGAATTCTAAGGATCATTTTGACTGCCTCCAGAAGTTAGATCAGATGGCAAATTGGATTTGGTGCTAGGTCTTTCCCTTTAGGTTTTACCCCAACAATGTTTTCATTAGTTTCGCTCACTCTCGAAATCAAGCATTTTACAGCAGGTTGGAGCAGCCTGTATCTCAGCACAGGAATAAGGTAGGGAAGAATTCTAAGGCTCATTTTGACTGCCTCCAGAAGTTAGATCAGATGGCAAATTGGATTTGGTGCTAGGTCTTTCCCTTTAGGTTTTACCCCAACAATGTTTTCATTAGTTTCGCTCACTCTCGAAATCAAGCATTTTACAGCAGGTTGGAGCAGCCTGTATCTCAGCACAGGAATAAGGTAGGGAAGAATTCTAAGGCTCATTTTGACTGCCTCCAGAAGTTAGATCAGATGGCAAATTGGATTTGGTGCTAGGTCTTTCCCTTTAGGTTTTACCCCAACAATGTTTTCATTAGTTTCGCTCACTCTCGAAATCAAGCATTTTACAGCAGGTTGGAGCAGCCTGTATCTCAGCACAGGAATAAGGTAGGGAAGAATTCTAAGGCTCATTTTGACTGCCTCCAGAAGTTAGATCAGATGGCAAATTGGATTTGGTGCTAGGTCTTTCCCTTTAGGTTTTACCCCAACAATGTTTTCATTAGTTTCGCTCACTCTCGAAATCAAGCATTTTACAGCAGGTTGGAGCAGCCTGTATCTCAGCACAGGAATAAGGTAGGGAAGAATTCTAAGGCTCATTTTGACTGCCTCCAGAAGTTAGATCAGATGGCAAATTGGATTTGGTGCTAGGTCTTTCCCTTTAGGTTTTACCCCAACAATGTTTTCATTAGTTTCGCTCACTCTCGAAATCAAGCATTTTACAGCAGGTTGGAGCAGCCTGTATCTCAGCACAGGAATGAGGTAGGGAAGAATTCTAAGGATCATTTTGACTGCCTCCAGAAGCTAGATCAGATGGCAAATTGGATTTGGTGCTAGGTCTTTCCCTTTAGGTTTTACCCCAACAACGTTTTCATTAGTTTCGCTCACTCTCGAAATCAAGCATTTTACAGCAGGTTGGAGCAGCCTGTATCTCAGCACAGGAATAAGGTAGGGAAGAATTCTAAGGATCATTTTGACTGCCTCCAGAAGTTAGATCAGATGGCAAATTGGATTTGGTGCTAGGTCTTTCCCTTTAGGTTTTACCCCAACAATGTTTTCATTAGTTTCGCTCACTCTCGAAATCAAGCATTTTACAGCAGGTTGGAGCAGCCTGTATCTCAGCACAGGAATAAGGTAGGGAAGAATTCTAAGGCTCATTTTGACTGCCTCCAGAAGTTAGATCAGATGGCAAATTGGATTTGGTGCTAGGTCTTTCCCTTTAGGTTTTACCCCAACAATGTTTTCATTAGTTTCGCTCACTCTCGAAATCAAGCATTTTACAGCAGGTTGGAGCAGCCTGTATCTCAGCACAGGAATAAGGTAGGGAAGAATTCTAAGGCTCATTTTGACTGCCTCCAGAAGTTAGATCAGATGGCAAATTGGATTTGGTGCTAGGTCTTTCCCTTTAGGTTTTACCCCAACAATGTTTTCATTAGTTTCGCTCACTCTCGAAATCAAGCATTTTACAGCAGGTTGGAGCAGCCTGTATCTCAGCACAGGAATAAGGTAGGGAAGAATTCTAAGGCTCATTTTGACTGCCTCCAGAAGTTAGATCAGATGGCAAATTGGATTTGGTGCTAGGTCTTTCCCTTTAGGTTTTACCCCAACAATGTTTTCATTAGTTTCGCTCACTCTCGAAATCAAGCATTTTACAGCAGGTTGGAGCAGCCTGTATCTCAGCACAGGAATAAGGTAGGGAAGAATTCTAAGGATCATTTTGACTGCCTCCAGAAGTTAGATCAGATGGCAAATTGGATTTGGTGCTAGGTCTTTCCCTTTAGGTTTTACCCCAACAATGTTTTCATTAGTTTCGCTCACTCTCGAAATCAAGCATTTTACAGCAGGTTGGAGCAGCCTGTATCTCAGCACAGGAATAAGGTAGGGAAGAATTCTAAGGATCATTTTGACTGCCTCCAGAAGTTAGATCAGATGGCAAATTGGATTTGGTGCTAGGTCTTTCCCTTTAGGTTTTACCCCAACAATGTTTTCATTAGTTTCGCTCACTCTCGAAATCAAGCATTTTACAGCAGGTTGGAGCAGCCTGTATCTCTGCACAGGAATAAGGTAGGGAAGAATTCTAAGGCTCATTTTGACTGCCTCCAGAAGTTAGATCAGATGGCAAATTGGATTTGGTGCTAGGTCTTTCCCTTTAGGTTTTACCCCAACAATGTTTTCATTAGTTTCGCTCACTCTCGAAATCAAGCATTTTACAGCAGGTTGGAGCAGCCTGTATCTCAGCACAGGAATAAGGTAGGGAAGAATTCTAAGGATCATTTTGACTGCCTCCAGAAGTTAGATCAGATGGCAAATTGGATTTGGTGCTAGGTCTTTCCCTTTAGGTTTTACCCCAACAATGTTTTCATTAGTTTCGCTCACTCTCGAAATCAAGCATTTTACAGCAGGTTGGAGCAGCCTGTATCTCAGCACAGGAATAAGGTAGGGAAGAATTCTAAGGCTCATTTTGACTGCCTCCAGAAGTTAGATCAGATGGCAAATTGGATTTGGTGCTAGGTCTTTCCCTTTAGGTTTTACCCCAACAATGTTTTCATTAGTTTCGCTCACTCTCGAAATCAAGCATTTTACAGCAGGTTGGAGCAGCCTGTATCTCAGCACAGGAATAAGGTAGGGAAGAATTCTAAGGCTCATTTTGACTGCCTCCAGAAGTTAGATCAGATGGCAAATTGGATTTGGTGCTAGGTCTTTCCCTTTAGGTTTTACCCCAACAATGTTTTCATTAGTTTCGCTCACTCTCGAAATCAAGCATTTTACAGCAGGTTGGAGCAGCCTGTATCTCAGCACAGGAATAAGGTAGGGAAGAATTCTAAGGCTCATTTTGACTGCCTCCAGAAGTTAGATCAGATGGCAAATTGGATTTGGTGCTAGGTCTTTCCCTTTAGGTTTTACCCCAACAATGTTTTCATTAGTTTCGCTCACTCTCGAAATCAAGCATTTTACAGCAGGTTGGAGCAGCCTGTATCTCAGCACAGGAATAAGGTAGGGAAGAATTCTAAGGCTCATTTTGACTGCCTCCAGAAGTTAGATCAGATGGCAAATTGGATTTGGTGCTAGGTCTTTCCCTTTAGGTTTTACCCCAACAATGTTTTCATTAGTTTCGCTCACTCTCGAAATCAAGCATTTTACAGCAGGTTGGAGCAGCCTGTATCTCAGCACAGGAATAAGGTAGGGAAGAATTCTAAGGCTCATTTTGACTGCCTCCAGAAGTTAGATCAGAAGGCAAATTGGATTTGGTGCTAGGTCTTTCCCTTTAGGTTTTACCCCAACAATGTTTTCATTAGTTTCGCTCACTCTCGAAATCAAGCATTTTACAGCAGGTTGGAGCAGCCTGTATCTCAGCACAGGAATAAGGTAGGGAAGAATTCTAAGGCTCATTTTGACTGCCTCCAGAAGTTAGATCAGATGGCAAATTGGATTTGGTGCTAGGTCTTTCCCTTTAGGTTTTACCCCAACAATGTTTTCATTAGTTTCGCTCACTCTCGAAATCAAGCATTTTACAGCAGGTTGGAGCAGCCTGTATCTCAGCACAGGAATAAGGTAGGGAAGAATTCTAAGGCTCATTTTGACTGCCTCCAGAAGTTAGATCAGATGGCAAATTGGATTTGGTGCTAGGTCTTTCCCTTTAGGTTTTACCCCAACAATGTTTTCATTAGTTTCGCTCACTCTCGAAATCAAGCATTTTACAGCAGGTTGGAGCAGCCTGTATCTCAGCACAGGAATGAGGTAGGGAAGAATTCTAAGGATCATTTTGACTGCCTCCAGAAGCTAGATCAGATGGCAAATTGGATTTGGTGCTAGGTCTTTCCCTTTAGGTTTTACCCCAACAACGTTTTCATTAGTTTCGCTCACTCTCGAAATCAAGCATTTTACAGCAGGTTGGAGCAGCCTGTATCTCAGCACAGGAATAAGGTAGGGAAGAATTCTAAGGATCATTTTGACTGCCTCCAGAAGTTAGATCAGATGGCAAATTGGATTTGGTGCTAGGTCTTTCCCTTTAGGTTTTACCCCAACAATGTTTTCATTAGTTTCGCTCACTCTCGAAATCAAGCATTTTACAGCAGGTTGGAGCAGCCTGTATCTCAGCACAGGAATAAGGTAGGGAAGAATTCTAAGGCTCATTTTGACTGCCTCCAGAAGTTAGATCAGATGGCAAATTGGATTTGGTGCTAGGTCTTTCCCTTTAGGTTTTACCCCAACAATGTTTTCATTAGTTTCGCTCACTCTCGAAATCAAGCATTTTACAGCAGGTTGGAGCAGCCTGTATCTCAGCACAGGAATAAGGTAGGGAAGAATTCTAAGGATCATTTTGACTGCCTCCAGAAGTTAGATCAGATGGCAAATTGGATTTGGTGCTAGGTCTTTCCCTTTAGGTTTTACCCCAACAATGTTTTCATTAGTTTCGCTCACTCTCGAAATCAAGCATTTTACAGCAGGTTGGAGCAGCCTGTATCTCAGCACAGGAATAAGGTAGGGACGAATTCTAAGGCTCATTTTGACTGCCTCCAGAAGTTAGATCAGATGGCAAATTGGATTTGGTGCTAGGTCTTTCCCTTTAGGTTTTACCCCAACAATGTTTTCATTAGTTTCGCTCACTCTCGAAATCAAGCATTTTACAGCAGGTTGGAGCAGCCTGTATCTCAGCACAGGAATAAGGTAGGGAAGAATTCTAAGGATCATTTTGACTGCCTCCAGAAGTTAGATCAGATGGCAAATTGGATTTGGTGCTAGGTCTTTCCCTTTAGGTTTTACCCCAACAATGTTTTCATTAGTTTCGCTCACTCTCGAAATCAAGCATTTTACAGCAGGTTGGAGCAGCCTGTATCTCAGCACAGGAATAAGGTAGGGAAGAATTCAAATGCTCATTTTGACTGCCTCCAGAAGTTAGATCAGATGGCAAATTGGATTTGGTGCTAGGTCTTTCCCTTTAGGTTTTACCCCAACAATGTTTTCATTAGTTTCGCTCACTCTCGAAATCAAGCATTTTACAGCAGGTTGGAGCAGCCTGTATCTCAGCACAGGAATGAGGTAGGGAAGAATTCTAAGGATCATTTTGACTGCCTCCAGAAGTTAGATCAGATGGCAAATTGGATTTGGTGCTAGGTCTTTCCCTTTAGGTTTTACCCCAACAATGTTTTCATTAGTTTCGCTCACTCTCGAAATCAAGCATTTTACAGCAGGTTGGAGCAGCCTGTATCTCAGCACAGGAATAAGGTAGGGAAGAATTCTAAGGCTCATTTTGACTGCCTCCAGAAGTTAGATCAGATGGCAAATTGGATTTGGTGCTAGGTCTTTCCCTTTAGGTTTTACCCCAACAATGTTTTCATTAGTTTCGCTCACTCTCGAAATCAAGCATTTTACAGCAGGTTGGAGCAGCCTGTATCTCAGCACAGGAATAAGGTAGGGAAGAATTCTAAGGCTCATTTTGACTGCCTCCAGAAGTTAGATCAGATGGCAAATTGGATTTGGTGCTAGGTCTTTCCCTTTAGGTTTTACCCCAACAATGTTTTCATTAGTTTCGCTCACTCTCGAAATCAAGCATTTTACAGCAGGTTGGAGCAGCCTGTATCTCAGCACAGGAATAAGGTAGGGAAGAATTCTAAGGCTCATTTTGACTGCCTCCAGAAGTTAGATCAGATGGCAAATTGGATTTGGTGCTAGGTCTTTCCCTTTAGGTTTTACCCCAACAATGTTTTCATTAGTTTCGCTCACTCTCGAAATCAAGCATTTTACAGCAGGTTGGAGCAGCCTGTATCTCAGCACAGGAATAAGGTAGGGAAGAATTCTAAGGCTCATTTTGACTGCCTCCAGAAGTTAGATCAGATGGCAAATTGGATTTGGTGCTAGGTCTTTCCCTTTAGGTTTTACCCCAACAATGTTTTCATTAGTTTCGCTCACTCTCGAAATCAAGCATTTTACAGCAGGTTGGAGCAGCCTGTATCTCAGCACAGGAATAAGGTAGGGAAGAATTCTAAGGCTCATTTTGACTGCCTCCAGAAGTTAGATCAGATGGCAAATTGGATTTGGTGCTAGGTCTTTCCCTTTAGGTTTTACCCCAACAATGTTTTCATTAGTTTCGCTCACTCTCGAAATCAAGCATTTTACAGCAGGTTGGAGCAGCCTGTATCTCAGCACAGGAATAAGGTAGGGAAGAATTCTAAGGCTCATTTTGACTGCCTCCAGAAGTTAGATCAGATGGCAAATTGGATTTGGTGCTAGGTCTTTCCCTTTAGGTTTTACCCCAACAATGTTTTCATTAGTTTCGCTCACTCTCGAAATCAAGCATTTTACAGCAGGTTGGAGCAGCCTGTATCTCAGCACAGGAATAAGGTAGGGAAGAATTCTAAGGCTCATTTTGACTGCCTCCAGAAGTTAGATCAGATGGCAAATTGGATTTGGTGCTAGGTCTTTCCCTTTAGGTTTTACCCCAACAATGTTTTCATTAGTTTCGCTCACTCTCGAAATCAAGCATTTTACAGCAGGTTGGAGCAGCCTGTATCTCAGCACAGGAATAAGGTAGGGAAGAATTCTAAGGCTCATTTTGACTGCCTCCAGAAGTTAGATCAGATGGCAAATTGGATTTGGTGCTAGGTCTTTCCCTTTAGGTTTTACCCCAACAATGTTTTCATTAGTTTCGCTCACTCTCGAAATCAAGCATTTTACAGCAGGTTGGAGCAGCCTGTATCTCAGCACAGGAATAAGGTAGGGAAGAATTCTAAGGCTCATTTTGACTGCCTCCAGAAGTTAGATCAGATGGCAAATTGGATTTGGTGCTAGGTCTTTCCCTTTAGGTTTTACCCCAACAATGTTTTCATTAGTTTCGCTCACTCTCGAAATCAAGCATTTTACAGCAGGTTGGAGCAGCCTGTATCTCAGCACAGGAATAAGGTAGGGAAGAATTCTAAGGCTCATTTTGACTGCCTCCAGAAGTTAGATCAGATGGCAAATTGGATTTGGTGCTAGGTCTTTCCCTTTAGGTTTTACCCCAACAATGTTTTCATTAGTTTCGCTCACTCTCGAAATCAAGCATTTTACAGCAGGTTGGAGCAGCCTGTATCCCAGCACAGGAATAAGGTAGGGAAGAATTCTAAGGATCATTTTGACTGCCTCCAGAAGTTAGATCAGATGGCAAATTGGATTTGGTGCTAGGTCTTTCCCTTTAGGTTTTACCCCAACAATGTTTTCATTAGTTTCGCTCACTCTCGAAATCAAGCATTTTACAGCAGGTTGGAGCAGCCTGTATCTCAGCACAGGAATAAGGTAGGGAAGAATTCTAAGGCTCATTTTGACTGCCTCCAGAAGTTAGATCAGATGGCAAATTGGATTTGGTGCTAGGTCTTTCCCTTTAGGTTTTACCCCAACAATGTTTTCATTAGTTTCGCTCACTCTCGAAATCAAGCATTTTACAGCAGGTTGGAGCAGCCTGTATCTCAGCACAGGAATAAGGTAGGGAAGAATTCTAAGGCTCATTTTGACTGCCTCCAGAAGTTAGATCAGATGGCAAATTGGATTTGGTGCTAGGTCTTTCCCTTTAGGTTTTACCCCAACAATGTTTTCATTAGTTTCGCTCACTCTCGAAATCAAGCATTTTACAGCAGGTTGGAGCAGCCTGTATCTCAGCACAGGAATAAGGTAGGGAAGAATTCTAAGGCTCATTTTGACTGCCTCCAGAAGTTAGATCAGATGGCAAATTGGATTTGGTGCTAGGTCTTTCCCTTTAGGTTTTACCCCAACAATGTTTTCATTAGTTTCGCTCACTCTCGAAATCAAGCATTTTACAGCAGGTTGGAGCAGCCTGTATCTCAGCACAGGAATAAGGTAGGGAAGAATTCTAAGGCTCATTTTGACTGCCTCCAGAAGTTAGATCAGATGGCAAATTGGATTTGGTGCTAGGTCTTTCCCTTTAGGTTTTACCCCAACAATGTTTTCATTAGTTTCGCTCACTCTCGAAATCAAGCATTTTACAGCAGGTTGGAGCAGCCTGTATCTCAGCACAGGAATAAGGTAGGGAAGAATTCTAAGGCTCATTTTGACTGCCTCCAGAAGTTAGATCAGATGGCAAATTGGATTTGGTGCTAGGTCTTTCCCTTTAGGTTTTACCCCAACAATGTTTTCATTAGTTTCGCTCACTCTCGAAATCAAGCATTTTACAGCAGGTTGGAGCAGCCTGTATCTCAGCACAGGAATAAGGTAGGGAAGAATTCTAAGGCTCATTTTGACTGCCTCCAGAAGTTAGATCAGATGGCAAATTGGATTTGGTGCTAGGTCTTTCCCTTTAGGTTTTACCCCAACAATGTTTTCATTAGTTTCGCTCACTCTCGAAATCAAGCATTTTACAGCAGGTTGGAGCAGCCTGTATCTCAGCACAGGAATAAGGTAGGGAAGAATTCTAAGGCTCATTTTGACTGCCTCCAGAAGTTAGATCAGATGGCAAATTGGATTTGGTGCTAGGTCTTTCCCTTTAGGTTTTACCCCAACAATGTTTTCATTAGTTTCGCTCACTCTCGAAATCAAGCATTTTACAGCAGGTTGGAGCAGCCTGTATCTCAGCACAGGAATAAGGTAGGGAAGAATTCTAAGGCTCATTTTGACTGCCTCCAGAAGTTAGATCAGATGGCAAATTGGATTTGGTGCTAGGTCTTTCCCTTTAGGTTTTACCCCAACAATGTTTTCATTAGTTTCGCTCACTCTCGAAATCAAGCATTTTACAGCAGGTTGGAGCAGCCTGTATCTCAGCACAGGAATAAGGTAGGGAAGAATTCTAAGGATCATTTTGACTGCCTCCAGAAGTTAGATCAGATGGCAAATTGGATTTGGTGCTAGGTCTTTCCCTTTAGGTTTTACCCCAACAATGTTTTCATTAGTTTCGCTCACTCTCGAAATCAAGCATTTTACAGCAGGTTGGAGCAGCCTGTATCTCAGCACAGGAATAAGGTAGGGAAGAATTCTAAGGATCATTTTGACTGCCTCCAGAAGTTAGATCAGATGGCAAATTGGATTTGGTGCTAGGTCTTTCCCTTTAGGTTTTACCCCAACAATGTTTTCATTAGTTTCGCTCACTCTCGAAATCAAGCATTTTACAGCAGGTTGGAGCAGCCTGTATCCCAGCACAGGAATAAGGTAGGGAAGAATTCTAAGGATCATTTTGACTGCCTCCAGAAGTTAGATCAGATGGCAAATTGGATTTGGTGCTAGGTCTTTCCCTTTAGGTTTTACCCCAACAATGTTTTCATTAGTTTCGCTCACTCTCGAAATCAAGCATTTTACAGCAGGTTGGAGCAGCCTGTATCTCAGCACAGGAATAAGGTAGGGAAGAATTCTAAGGCTCATTTTGACTGCCTCCAGAAGTTAGATCAGATGGCAAATTGGATTTGGTGCTAGGTCTTTCCCTTTAGGTTTTACCCCAACAATGTTTTCATTAGTTTCGCTCACTCTCGAAATCAAGCATTTTACAGCAGGTTGGAGCAGCCTGTATCTCAGCACAGGAATAAGGTAGGGAAGAATTCTAAGGATCATTTTGACTGCCTCCAGAAGTTAGATCAGATGGCAAATTGGATTTGGTGCTAGGTCTTTCCCTTTAGGTTTTACCCCAACAATGTTTTCATTAGTTTCGCTCACTCTCGAAATCAAGCATTTTACAGCAGGTTGGAGCAGCCTGTATCTCAGCACAGGAATAAGGTAGGGAAGAATTCTAAGGCTCATTTTGACTGCCTCCAGAAGTTAGATCAGATGGCAAATTGGATTTGGTGCTAGGTCTTTCCCTTTAGGTTTTACCCCAACAATGTTTTCATTAGTTTCGCTCACTCTCGAAATCAAGCATTTTACTGCAGGTTGGAGCAGCCTGTATCTCAGCACAGGAATAAGGTAGGGAAGAATTCTAAGGATCATTTTGACTGCCTCCAGAAGTTAGATCAGATGGCAAATTGGATTTGGTGCTAGGTCTTTCCCTTTAGGTTTTACCCCAACAATGTTTTCATTAGTTTCGCTCACTCTCGAAATCAAGCATTTTACAGCAGGTTGGAGCAGCCTGTATCTCAGCACAGGAATGAGGTAGGGAAGAATTCTAAGGATCATTTTGACTGCCTCCAGAAGTTAGATCAGATGGCAAATTGGATTTGGTGCTAGGTCTTTCCCTTTAGGTTTTACCCCAACAATGTTTTCATTAGTTTCGCTCACTCTCGAAATCAAGCATTTTACAGCAGGTTGGAGCAGCCTGTATCTCAGCACAGGAATAAGGTAGGGAAGAATTCTAAGGCTCATTTTGACTGCCTCCAGAAGTTAGATCAGATGGCAAATTGGATTTGGTGCTAGGTCTTTCCCTTTAGGTTTTACCCCAACAATGTTTTCATTAGTTTCGCTCACTCTCGAAATCAAGCATTTTACAGCAGGTTGGAGCAGCCTGTATCTCAGCACAGGAATGAGGTAGGGAAGAATTCTAAGGATCATTTTGACTGCCTCCAGAAGCTAGATCAGATGGCAAATTGGATTTGGTGCTAGGTCTTTCCCTTTAGGTTTTACCCCAACAACGTTTTCATTAGTTTCGCTCACTCTCGAAATCAAGCATTTTACAGCAGGTTGGAGCAGCCTGTATCTCAGCACAGGAATAAGGTAGGGAAGAATTCTAAGGATCATTTTGACTGCCTCCAGAAGTTAGATCAGATGGCAAATTGGATTTGGTGCTAGGTCTTTCCCTTTAGGTTTTACCCCAACAATGTTTTCATTAGTTTCGCTCACTCTCGAAATCAAGCATTTTACAGCAGGTTGGAGCAGCCTGTATCTCAGCACAGGAATAAGGTAGGGAAGAATTCTAAGGCTCATTTTGACTGCCTCCAGAAGTTAGATCAGATGGCAAATTGGATTTGGTGCTAGGTCTTTCCCTTTAGGTTTTACCCCAACAATGTTTTCATTAGTTTCGCTCACTCTCGAAATCAAGCATTTTACAGCAGGTTGGAGCAGCCTGTATCTCAGCACAGGAATAAGGTAGGGAAGAATTCTAAGGATCATTTTGACTGCCTCCAGAAGTTAGATCAGATGGCAAATTGGATTTGGTGCTAGGTCTTTCCCTTTAGGTTTTACCCCAACAATGTTTTCATTAGTTTCGCTCACTCTCGAAATCAAGCATTTTACAGCAGGTTGGAGCAGCCTGTATCTCAGCACAGGAATAAGGTAGGGAAGAATTCTAAGGATCATTTTGACTGCCTCCAGAAGTTAGATCAGATGGCAAATTGGATTTGGTGCTAGGTCTTTCCCTTTAGGTTTTACCCCAACAATGTTTTCATTAGTTTCGCTCACTCTCGAAATCAAGCATTTTACAGCAGGTTGGAGCAGCCTGTATCTCAGCACAGGAATAAGGTAGGGAAGAATTCTAAGGATCATTTTGACTGCCTCCAGAAGTTAGATCAGATGGCAAATTGGATTTGGTGCTAGGTCTTTCCCTTTAGGTTTTACCCCAACAATGTTTTCATTAGTTTCGCTCACTCTCGAAATCAAGCATTTTACAGCAGGTTGGAGCAGCCTGTATCTCAGCACAGGAATAAGGTAGGGAAGAATTCAAATGCTCATTTTGACTGCCTCCAGAAGTTAGATCAGATGGCAAATTGGATTTGGTGCTAGGTCTTTCCCTTTAGGTTTTACCCCAACAATGTTTTCATTAGTTTCGCTCACTCTCGAAATCAAGCATTTTACAGCAGGTTGGAGCAGCCTGTATCTCAGCACAGGAATGAGGTAGGGAAGAATTCTAAGGATCATTTTGACTGCCTCCAGAAGCTAGATCAGATGGCAAATTGGATTTGGTGCTAGGTCTTTCCCTTTAGGTTTTACCCCAACAATGTTTTCATTAGTTTCGCTCACTCTCGAAATCAAGCATTTTACAGCAGGTTGGAGCAGCCTGTATCTCAGCACAGGAATAAGGTAGGGAAGAATTCTAAGGATCATTTTGACTGCCACCAGAAGTTAGATCAGATGGCAAATTGGATTTGGTGCTAGGTCTTTCCCTTTAGGTTTTACCCCAACAATGTTTTCATTAGTTTCGCTCACTCTCGAAATCAAGCATTTTACAGCAGGTTGGAGCAGCCTGTATCTCAGCACAGGAATAAGGTAGGGAAGAATTCTAAGGCTCATTTTGACTGCCTCCAGAAGTTAGATCAGATGGCAAATTGGATTTGGTGCTAGGTCTTTCCCTTTAGGTTTTACCCCAACAATGTTTTCATTAGTTTCGCTCACTCTCGAAATCAAGCATTTTACAGCAGGTTGGAGCAGCCTGTATCTCAGCACAGGAATAAGGTAGGGAAGAATTCTAAGGATCATTTTGACTGCCTCCAGAAGTTAGATCAGATGGCAAATTGGATTTGGTGCTAGGTCTTTCCCTTTAGGTTTTACCCCAACAATGTTTTCATTAGTTTCGCTCACTCTCGAAATCAAGCATTTTACAGCAGGTTGGAGCAGCCTGTATCTCAGCACAGGAATAAGGTAGGGAAGAATTCTAAGGATCATTTTGACTGCCTCCAGAAGTTAGATCAGATGGCAAATTGGATTTGGTGCTAGGTCTTTCCCTTTAGGTTTTACCCCAACAATGTTTTCATTAGTTTCGCTCACTCTCGAAATCAAGCATTTTACAGCAGGTTGGAGCAGCCTGTATCTCAGCACAGGAATAAGGTAGGGAAGAATTCTAAGGCTCATTTTGACTGCCTCCAGAAGTTAGATCAGATGGCAAATTGGATTTGGTGCTAGGTCTTTCCCTTTAGGTTTTACCCCAACAATGTTTTCATTAGTTTCGCTCACTCTCGAAATCAAGCATTTTACAGCAGGTTGGAGCAGCCTGTATCTCAGCACAGGAATAAGGTAGGGAAGAATTCTAAGGCTCATTTTGACTGCCTCCAGAAGTTAGATCAGATGGCAAATTGGATTTGGTGCTAGGTCTTTCCCTTTAGGTTTTACCCCAACAATGTTTTCATTAGTTTCGCTCACTCTCGAAATCAAGCATTTTACAGCAGGTTGGAGCAGCCTGTATCTCAGCACAGGAATAAGGTAGGGAAGAATTCTAAGGCTCATTTTGACTGCCTCCAGAAGTTAGATCAGATGGCAAATTGGATTTGGTGCTAGGTCTTTCCCTTTAGGTTTTACCCCAACAATGTTTTCATTAGTTTCGCTCACTCTCGAAATCAAGCATTTTACAGCAGGTTGGAGCAGCCTGTATCTCAGCACAGGAATAAGGTAGGGAAGAATTCTAAGGCTCATTTTGACTGCCTCCAGAAGTTAGATCAGATGGCAAATTGGATTTGGTGCTAGGTCTTTCCCTTTAGGTTTTACCCCAACAATGTTTTCATTAGTTTCGCTCACTCTCGAAATCAAGCATTTTACAGCAGGTTGGAGCAGCCTGTATCTCAGCACAGGAATGAGGTAGGGAAGAATTCTAAGGATCATTTTGACTGCCTCCAGAAGCTAGATCAGATGGCAAATTGGATTTGGTGCTAGGTCTTTCCCTTTAGGTTTTACCCCAACAATGTTTTCATTAGTTTCGCTCACTCTCGAAATCAAGCATTTTACAGCAGGTTGGAGCAGCCTGTATCTCAGCACAGGAATAAGGTAGGGAAGAATTCTAAGGATCATTTTGACTGCCTCCAGAAGTTAGATCAGATGGCAAATTGGATTTGGTGCTAGGTCTTTCCCTTTAGGTTTTACCCCAACAATGTTTTCATTAGTTTCGCTCACTCTCGAAATCAAGCATTTTACAGCAGGTTGGAGCAGCCTGTATCTCAGCACAGGAATAAGGTAGGGAAGAATTCTAAGGATCATTTTGACTGCCTCCAGAAGTTAGATCAGATGGCAAATTGGATTTGGTGCTAGGTCTTTCCCTTTAGGTTTTACCCCAACAATGTTTTCATTAGTTTCGCTCACTCTCGAAATCAAGCATTTTACAGCAGGTTGGAGCAGCCTGTATCTCAGCACAGGAATAAGGTAGGGAAGAATTCTAAGGATCATTTTGACTGCCTCCAGAAGTTAGATCAGATGGCAAATTGGATTTGGTGCTAGGTCTTTCCCTTTAGGTTTTACCCCAACAATGTTTTCATTAGTTTCGCTCACTCTCGAAATCAAGCATTTTACAGCAGGTTGGAGCAGCCTGTATCTCAGCACAGGAATAAGGTAGGGAAGAATTCTAAGGATCATTTTGACTGCCTCCAGAAGTTAGATCAGATGGCAAATTGGATTTGGTGCTAGGTCTTTCCCTTTAGGTTTTACCCCAACAATGTTTTCATTAGTTTCGCTCACTCTCGAAATCAAGCATTTTACAGCAGGTTGGAGCAGCCTGTATCTCAGCACAGGAATAAGGTAGGGAAGAATTCTAAGGCTCATTTTGACTGCCTCCAGAAGTTAGATCAGATGGCAAATTGGATTTGGTGCTAGGTCTTTCCCTTTGGGTTTTACCCCAACAATGTTTTCATTAGTTTCGCTCACTCTCGAAATCAAGCATTTTACAGCAGGTTGGAGCAGCCTGTATCTCAGCACAGGAATGAGGTAGGGAAGAATTCTAAGGATCATTTTGACTGCCTCCAGAAGCTAGATCAGATGGCAAATTGGATTTGGTGCTAGGTCTTTCCCTTTAGGTTTTACCCCAACAATGTTTTCATTAGTTTCGCTCACTCTCGAAATCAAGCATTTTACAGCAGGTTGGAGCAGCCTGTATCTCAGCACAGGAATAAGGTAGGGAAGAATTCTAAGGCTCATTTTGACTGCCTCCAGAAGTTAGATCAGATGGCAAATTGGATTTGGTGCTAGGTCTTTCCCTTTAGGTTTTACCCCAACAATGTTTTCATTAGTTTCGCTCACTCTCGAAATCAAGCATTTTACAGCAGGTTGGAGCAGCCTGTATCTCAGCACAGGAATAAGGTAGGGAAGAATTCTAAGGCTCATTTTGACTGCCTCCAGAAGTTAGATCAGATGGCAAATTGGATTTGGTGCTAGGTCTTTCCCTTTAGGTTTTACCCCAACAATGTTTTCATTAGTTTCGCTCACTCTCGAAATCAAGCATTTTACAGCAGGTTGGAGCAGCCTGTATCTCAGCACAGGAATAAGGTAGGGAAGAATTCTAAGGATCATTTTGACTGCCTCCAGAAGTTAGATCAGATGGCAAATTGGATTTGGTGCTAGGTCTTTCCCTTTAGGTTTTACCCCAACAATGTTTTCATTAGTTTCGCTCACTCTCGAAATCAAGCATTTTACAGCAGGTTGGAGCAGCCTGTATCTCAGCACAGGAATAAGGTAGGGAAGAATTCTAAGGCTCATTTTGACTGCCTCCAGAAGTTAGATCAGATGGCAAATTGGATTTGGTGCTAGGTCTTTCCCTTTAGGTTTTACCCCAACAATGTTTTCATTAGTTTCGCTCACTCTCGAAATCAAGCATTTTACAGCAGGTTGGAGCAGCCTGTATCTCAGCACAGGAATAAGGTAGGGAAGAATTCTAAGGCTCGTTTTGACTGCCTCCAGAAGTTAGATCAGATGGCAAATTGGATTTGGTGCTAGGTCTTTCCCTTTAGGTTTTACCCCAACAATGTTTTCATTAGTTTCGCTCACTCTCGAAATCAAGCATTTTACAGCAGGTTGGAGCAGCCTGTATCTCAGCACAGGAATAAGGTAGGGAAGAATTCAAATGCTCATTTTGACTGCCTCCAGAAGTTAGATCAGATGGCAAATTGGATTTGGTGCTAGGTCTTTCCCTTTAGGTTTTACCCCAACAATGTTTTCATTAGTTTCGCTCACTCTCGAAATCAAGCATTTTACAGCAGGTTGGAGCAGCCTGTATCTCAGCACAGGAATAAGGTAGGGAAGAATTCTAAGGATCATTTTGACTGCCTCCAGAAGTTAGATCAGATGGCAAATTGGATTTGGTGCTAGGTCTTTCCCTTTAGGTTTTACCCCAACAATGTTTTCATTAGTTTCGCTCACTCTCGAAATCAAGCATTTTACAGCAGGTTGGAGCAGCCTGTATCTCAGCACAGGAATAAGGTAGGGAAGAATTCTAAGGATCATTTTGACTGCCTCCAGAAGTTAGATCAGATGGCAAATTGGATTTGGTGCTAGGTCTTTCCCTTTAGGTTTTACCCCAACAATGTTTTCATTAGTTTCGCTCACTCTCGAAATCAAGCATTTTACAGCAGGTTGGAGCAGCCTGTATCTCAGCACAGGAATAAGGTAGGGAAGAATTCTAAGGATCATTTTGACTGCCTCCAGAAGTTAGATCAGATGGCAAATTGGATTTGGTGCTAGGTCTTTCCCTTTAGGTTTTACCCCAACAATGTTTTCATTAGTTTCGCTCACTCTCGAAATCAAGCATTTTACAGCAGGTTGGAGCAGCCTGTATCTCAGCACAGGAATAAGGTAGGGAAGAATTCTAAGGATCATTTTGACTGTCTCCAGAAGTTAGATCAGATGGCAAATTGGATTTGGTGCTAGGTCTTTCCCTTTAGGTTTTACCCCAACAATGTTTTCATTAGTTTCGCTCACTCTCGAAATCAAGCATTTTACAGCAGGTTGGAGCAGCCTGTATCTCAGCACAGGAATAAGGTAGGGAAGAATTCTAAGGCTCATTTTGACTGCCTCCAGAAGTTAGATCAGATGGCAAATTGGATTTGGTGCTAGGTCTTTCCCTTTAGGTTTTACCCCAACAATGTTTTCATTAGTTTCGCTCACTCTCGAAATCAAGCATTTTACAGCAGGTTGGAGCAGCCTGTATCTCAGCACAGGAATAAGGTAGGGAAGAATTCTAAGGCTCATTTTGACTGCCTCCAGAAGTTAGATCAGATGGCAAATTGGATTTGGTGCTAGGTCTTTCCCTTTAGGTTTTACCCCAACAATGTTTTCATTAGTTTCGCTCACTCTCGAAATCAAGCATTTTACAGCAGGTTGGAGCAGCCTGTATCTCAGCACAGGAATAAGGTAGGGAAGAATTCAAATGCTCATTTTGACTGCCTCCAGAAGTTAGATCAGATGGCAAATTGGATTTGGTGCTAGGTCTTTCCCTTTAGGTTTTACCCCAACAATGTTTTCATTAGTTTCGCTCACTCTCAAAATCAAGCATTTTACAGCAGGTTGGAGCAGCCTGTATCTCAGCACAGGAATAAGGTAGGGAAGAATTCTAAGGATCATTTTGACTGCCTCCAGAAGTTAGATCAGATGGCAAATTGGATTTGGTGCTAGGTCTTTCCCTTTAGGTTTTACCCCAACAATGTTTTCATTAGTTTCGCTCACTCTCGAAATCAAGCATTTTACAGCAGGTTGGAGCAGCCTGTATCTCAGCACAGGAATAAGGTAGGGAAGAATTCTAAGGATCATTTTGACTGCCTCCAGAAGTTAGATCAGATGGCAAATTGGATTTGGTGCTAGGTCTTTCCCTTTAGGTTTTACCCCAACAATGTTTTCATTAGTTTCGTTCACTCTCGAAATCAAGCATTTTACAGCAGGTTGGAGCAGCCTGTATCTCAGCACAGGAATGAGGTAGGGAAGAATTCTAAGGATCATTTTGACTGCCTCCAGAAGCTAGATCAGATGGCAAATTGGATTTGGTGCTAGGTCTTTCCCTTTAGGTTTTACCCCAACAATGTTTTCATTAGTTTCGCTCACTCTCGAAATCAAGCATTTTACAGCAGGTTGGAGCAGCCTGTATCTCAGCACAGGAATAAGGTAGGGAAGAATTCTAAGGCTCATTTTGACTGCCTCCAGAAGTTAGATCAGATGGCAAATTGGATTTGGTGCTAGGTCTTTCCCTTTAGGTTTTACCCCAACAATGTTTTCATTAGTTTCGCTCACTCTCGAAATCAAGCATTTTACAGCAGGTTGGAGCAGCCTGTATCTCAGCACAGGAATAAGGTAGGGAAGAATTCTAAGGATCATTTTGACTGCCTCCAGAAGTTAGATCAGATGGCAAATTGGATTTGGTGCTAGGTCTTTCCCTTTAGGTTTTACCCCAACAATGTTTTCATTAGTTTCGGTCACTCTCGAAATCAAGCATTTTACAGCAGGTTGGAGCAGCCTGTATCTCAGCACAGGAATAAGGTAGGGAAGAATTCTAAGGCTCATTTTGACTGCCTCCAGAAGTTAGATCAGATGGCAAATTGGATTTGGTGCTAGGTCTTTCCCTTTAGGTTTTACCCCAACAATGTTTTCATTAGTTTCGCTCACTCTCGAAATCAAGCATTTTACAGCAGGTTGGAGCAGCCTGTATCTCAGCACAGGAATAAGGTAGGGAAGAATTCTAAGGCTCATTTTGACTGCCTCCAGAAGTTAGATCAGATGGCAAATTGGATTTGGTGCTAGGTCTTTCCCTTTAGGTTTTACCCCAACAATGTTTTCATTAGTTTCGCTCACTCTCGAAATCAAGCATTTTACAGCAGGTTGGAGCAGCCTGTATCTCAGCACAGGAATAAGGTAGGGAAGAATTCTAAGGCTCATTTTGACTGCCTCCAGAAGTTAGATCAGATGGCAAATTGGATTTGGTGCTAGGTCTTTCCCTTTAGGTTTTACCCCAACAATGTTTTCATTAGTTTCGCTCACTCTCGAAATCAAGCATTTTACAGCAGGTTGGAGCAGCCTGTATCTCAGCACAGGAATAAGGTAGGGAAGAATTCTAAGGCTCATTTTGACTGCCTCCAGAAGTTAGATCAGATGGCAAATTGGATTTGGTGCTAGGTCTTTCCCTTTAGGTTTTACCCCAACAATGTTTTCATTAGTTTCGCTCACTCTCGAAATCAAGCATTTTACAGCAGGTTGGAGCAGCCTGTATCTCAGCACAGGAATAAGGTAGGGAAGAATTCTAAGGCTCATTTTGACTGCCTCCAGAAGTTAGATCAGATGGCAAATTGGATTTGGTGCTAGGTCTTTCCCTTTGGGTTTTACCCCAACAATGTTTTCATTAGTTTCGCTCACTCTCGAAATCAAGCATTTTACAGCAGGTTGGAGCAGCCTGTATCTCAGCACAGGAATGAGGTAGGGAAGAATTCTAAGGATCATTTTGACTGCCTCCAGAAGCTAGATCAGATGGCAAATTGGATTTGGTGCTAGGTCTTTCCCTTTAGGTTTTACCCCAACAATGTTTTCATTAGTTTCGCTCACTCTCGAAATCAAGCATTTTACAGCAGGTTGGAGCAGCCTGTATCTCAGCACAGGAATAAGGTAGGGAAGAATTCTAAGGCTCATTTTGACTGCCTCCAGAAGTTAGATCAGATGGCAAATTGGATTTGGTGCTAGGTCTTTCCCTTTAGGTTTTACCCCAACAATGTTTTCATTAGTTTCGCTCACTCTCGAAATCAAGCATTTTACAGCAGGTTGGAGCAGCCTGTATCTCAGCACAGGAATAAGGTAGGGAAGAATTCTAAGGCTCATTTTGACTGCCTCCAGAAGTTAGATCAGATGGCAAATTGGATTTGGTGCTAGGTCTTTCCCTTTAGGTTTTACCCCAACAATGTTTTCATTAGTTTCGCTCACTCTCGAAATCAAGCATTTTACAGCAGGTTGGAGCAGCCTGTATCTCAGCACAGGAATAAGGTAGGGAAGAATTCTAAGGCTCGTTTTGACTGCCTCCAGAAGTTAGATCAGATGGCAAATTGGATTTGGTGCTAGGTCTTTCCCTTTAGGTTTTACCCCAACAATGTTTTCATTAGTTTCGCTCACTCTCGAAATCAAGCATTTTACAGCAGGTTGGAGCAGCCTGTATCTCAGCACAGGAATAAGGTAGGGAAGAATTCTAAGGCTCATTTTGACTGCCTCCAGAAGTTAGATCAGATGGCAAATTGGATTTGGTGCTAGGTCTTTCCCTTTAGGTTTTACCCCAACAATGTTTTCATTAGTTTCGCTCACTCTCGAAATCAAGCATTTTACAGCAGGTTGGAGCAGCCTGTATCTCAGCACAGGAATAAGGTAGGGAAGAATTCTAAGGCTCGTTTTGACTGCCTCCAGAAGTTAGATCAGATGGCAAATTGGATTTGGTGCTAGGTCTTTCCCTTTAGGTTTTACCCCAACAATGTTTTCATTAGTTTCGCTCACTCTCGAAATCAAGCATTTTACAGCAGGTTGGAGCAGCCTGTATCTCAGCACAGGAATAAGGTAGGGAAGAATTCAAATGCTCATTTTGACTGCCTCCAGAAGTTAGATCAGATGGCAAATTGGATTTGGTGCTAGGTCTTTCCCTTTAGGTTTTACCCCAACAATGTTTTCATTAGTTTCGCTCACTCTCGAAATCAAGCATTTTACAGCAGGTTGGAGCAGCCTGTATCTCAGCACAGGAATAAGGTAGGGAAGAATTCTAAGGATCATTTTGACTGCCTCCAGAAGTTAGATCAGATGGCAAATTGGATTTGGTGCTAGGTCTTTCCCTTTAGGTTTTACCCCAACAATGTTTTCATTAGTTTCGCTCACTCTCGAAATCAAGCATTTTACAGCAGGTTGGAGCAGCCTGTATCTCAGCACAGGAATAAGGTAGGGAAGAATTCTAAGGATCATTTTGACTGCCTCCAGAAGTTAGATCAGATGGCAAATTGGATTTGGTGCTAGGTCTTTCCCTTTAGGTTTTACCCCAACAATGTTTTCATTAGTTTCGCTCACTCTCGAAATCAAGCATTTTACAGCAGGTTGGAGCAGCCTGTATCTCAGCACAGGAATAAGGTAGGGAAGAATTCTAAGGCTCATTTTGACTGCCTCCAGAAGTTAGATCAGATGGCAAATTGGATTTGGTGCTAGGTCTTTCCCTTTAGGTTTTACCCCAACAATGTTTTCATTAGTTTCGCTCACTCTCGAAATCAAGCATTTTACAGCAGGTTGGAGCAGCCTGTATCTCAGCACAGGAATAAGGTAGGGAAGAATTCTAAGGCTCATTTTGACTGTCTCCAGAAGTTAGATCAGATGGCAAATTGGATTTGGTGCTAGGTCTTTCCCTTTAGGTTTTACCCCAACAATGTTTTCATTAGTTTCGCTCACTCTCGAAATCAAGCATTTTACAGCAGGTTGGAGCAGCCTGTATCTCAGCACAGGAATAAGGTAGGGAAGAATTCTAAGGCTCATTTTGACTGCCTCCAGAAGTTAGATCAGATGGCAAATTGGATTTGGTGCTAGGTCTTTCCCTTTAGGTTTTACCCCAACAATGTTTTCATTAGTTTCGCTCACTCTCGAAATCAAGCATTTTACAGCAGGTTGGAGCAGCCTGTATCTCAGCACAGGAATAAGGTAGGGAAGAATTCTAAGGCTCATTTTGACTGCCTCCAGAAGTTAGATCAGATGGCAAATTGGATTTGGTGCTAGGTCTTTCCCTTTAGGTTTTACCCCAACAATGTTTTCATTAGTTTCGCTCACTCTCGAAATCAAGCATTTTACAGCAGGTTGGAGCAGCCTGTATCTCAGCACAGGAATAAGGTAGGGAAGAATTCAAATGCTCATTTTGACTGCCTCCAGAAGTTAGATCAGATGGCAAATTGGATTTGGTGCTAGGTCTTTCCCTTTAGGTTTTACCCCAACAATGTTTTCATTAGTTTCGCTCACTCTCGAAATCAAGCATTTTACAGCAGGTTGGAGCAGCCTGTATCTCAGCACAGGAATAAGGTAGGGAAGAATTCTAAGGATCATTTTGACTGCCTCCAGAAGTTAGATCAGATGGCAAATTGGATTTGGTGCTAGGTCTTTCCCTTTAGGTTTTACCCCAACAATGTTTTCATTAGTTTCGCTCACTCTCGAAATCAAGCATTTTACAGCAGGTTGGAGCAGCCTGTATCTCAGCACAGGAATAAGGTAGGGAAGAATTCTAAGGCTCATTTTGACTGCCTCCAGAAGTTAGATCAGATGGCAAATTGGATTTGGTGCTAGGTCTTTCCCTTTAGGTTTTACCCCAACAATGTTTTCATTAGTTTCGCTCACTCTCGAAATCAAGCATTTTACAGCAGGTTGGAGCAGCCTGTATCTCAGCACAGGAATAAGGTAGGGAAGAATTCTAAGGATCATTTTGACTGCCTCCAGAAGTTAGATCAGATGGCAAATTGGATTTGGTGCTAGGTCTTTCCCTTTAGGTTTTACCCCAACAATGTTTTCATTAGTTTCGCTCACTCTCGAAATCAAGCATTTTACAGCAGGTTGGAGCAGCCTGTATCTCAGCACAGGAATAAGGTAGGGAAGAATTCTAAGGATCATTTTGACTGTCTCCAGAAGTTAGATCAGATGGCAAATTGGATTTGGTGCTAGGTCTTTCCCTTTAGGTTTTACCCCAACAATGTTTTCATTAGTTTCGCTCACTCTCGAAATCAAGCATTTTACAGCAGGTTGGAGCAGCCTGTATCTCAGCACAGGAATAAGGTAGGGAAGAATTCTAAGGCTCATTTTGACTGCCTCCAGAAGTTAGATCAGATGGCAAATTGGATTTGGTGCTAGGTCTTTCCCTTTAGGTTTTACCCCAACAATGTTTTCATTAGTTTCGCTCACTCTCGAAATCAAGCATTTTACAGCAGGTTGGAGCAGCCTGTATCTCAGCACAGGAATAAGGTAGGGAAGAATTCTAAGGCTCATTTTGACTGCCTCCAGAAGTTAGATCAGATGGCAAATTGGATTTGGTGCTAGGTCTTTCCCTTTAGGTTTTACCCCAACAATGTTTTCATTAGTTTCGCTCACTCTCGAAATCAAGCATTTTACAGCAGGTTGGAGCAGCCTGTATCTCAGCACAGGAATAAGGTAGGGAAGAATTCAAATGCTCATTTTGACTGCCTCCAGAAGTTAGATCAGATGGCAAATTGGATTTGGTGCTAGGTCTTTCCCTTTAGGTTTTACCCCAACAATGTTTTCATTAGTTTCGCTCACTCTCGAAATCAAGCATTTTACAGCAGGTTGGAGCAGCCTGTATCTCAGCACAGGAATAAGGTAGGGAAGAATTCTAAGGCTCATTTTGACTGCCTCCAGAAGTTAGATCAGATGGCAAATTGGATTTGGTGCTAGGTCTTTCCCTTTAGGTTTTACCCCAACAATGTTTTCATTAGTTTCGCTCACTCTCGAAATCAAGCATTTTACAGCAGGTTGGAGCAGCCTGTATCTCAGCACAGGAATAAGGTAGGGAAGAATTCTAAGGCTCATTTTGACTGCCTCCAGAAGTTAGATCAGATGGCAAATTGGATTTGGTGCTAGGTCTTTCCCTTTAGGTTTTACCCCAACAATGTTTTCATTAGTTTCGCTCACTCTCGAAATCAAGCATTTTACAGCAGGTTGGAGCAGCCTGTATCTCAGCACAGGAATAAGGTAGGGAAGAATTCTAAGGATCATTTTGACTGCCTCCAGAAGTTAGATCAGATGGCAAATTGGATTTGGTGCTAGGTCTTTCCCTTTAGGTTTTACCCCAACAATGTTTTCATTAGTTTCGCTCACTCTCGAAATCAAGCATTTTACAGCAGGTTGGAGCAGCCTGTATCTCAGCACAGGAATAAGGTAGGGAAGAATTCTAAGGCTCATTTTGACTGCCTCCAGAAGTTAGATCAGATGGCAAATTGGATTTGGTGCTAGGTCTTTCCCTTTAGGTTTTACCCCAACAATGTTTTCATTAGTTTCGCTCACTCTCGAAATCAAGCATTTTACAGCAGGTTGGAGCAGCCTGTATCTCAGCACAGGAATAAGGTAGGGAAGAATTCTAAGGATCATTTTGACTGCCTCCAGAAGTTAGATCAGATGGCAAATTGGATTTGGTGCTAGGTCTTTCCCTTTAGGTTTTACCCCAACAATGTTTTCATTAGTTTCGCTCACTCTCGAAATCAAGCATTTTACAGCAGGTTGGAGCAGCCTGTATCTCAGCACAGGAATAAGGTAGGGAAGAATTCTAAGGCTCATTTTGACTGCCTCCAGAAGTTAGATCAGATGGCAAATTGGATTTGGTGCTAGGTCTTTCCCTTTAGGTTTTACCCCAACAATGTTTTCATTAGTTTCGCTCACTCTCGAAATCAAGCATTTTACAGCAGGTTGGAGCAGCCTGTATCTCAGCACAGGAATAAGGTAGGGAAGAATTCTAAGGCTCATTTTGACTGCCTCCAGAAGTTAGATCAGATGGCAAATTGGATTTGGTGCTAGGTCTTTCCCTTTAGGTTTTACCCCAACAATGTTTTCATTAGTTTCGCTCACTCTCGAAATCAAGCATTTTACAGCAGGTTGGAGCAGCCTGTATCTCAGCACAGGAATAAGGTAGGGAAGAATTCAAATGCTCATTTTGACTGCCTCCAGAAGTTAGATCAGATGGCAAATTGGATTTGGTGCTAGGTCTTTCCCTTTAGGTTTTACCCCAACAATGTTTTCATTAGTTTCGCTCACTCTCGAAATCAAGCATTTTACAGCAGGTTGGAGCAGCCTGTATCTCAGCACAGGAATAAGGTAGGGAAGAATTCTAAGGCTCATTTTGACTGCCTCCAGAAGTTAGATCAGATGGCAAATTGGATTTGGTGCTAGGTCTTTCCCTTTAGGTTTTACCCCAACAATGTTTTCATTAGTTTCGCTCACTCTCGAAATCAAGCATTTTACAGCAGGTTGGAGCAGCCTGTATCTCAGCACAGGAATAAGGTAGGGAAGAATTCTAAGGATCATTTTGACTGCCTCCAGAAGTTAGATCAGATGGCAAATTGGATTTGGTGCTAGGTCTTTCCCTTTAGGTTTTACCCCAACAATGTTTTCATTAGTTTCGCTCACTCTCGAAATCAAGCATTTTACAGCAGGTTGGAGCAGCCTGTATCTCAGCACAGGAATAAGGTAGGGAAGAATTCTAAGGATCATTTTGACTGCCTCCAGAAGTTAGATCAGATGGCAAATTGGATTTGGTGCTAGGTCTTTCCCTTTAGGTTTTACCCCAACAATGTTTTCATTAGTTTCGCTCACTCTCGAAATCAAGCATTTTACAGCAGGTTGGAGCAGCCTGTATCTCAGCACAGGAATAAGGTAGGGAAGAATTCTAAGGATCATTTTGACTGCCTCCAGAAGTTAGATCAGATGGCAAATTGGATTTGGTGCTAGGTCTTTCCCTTTAGGTTTTACCCCAACAATGTTTTCATTAGTTTCGCTCACTCTCGAAATCAAGCATTTTACAGCAGGTTGGAGCAGCCTGTATCTCAGCACAGGAATAAGGTAGGGAAGAATTCTAAGGCTCATTTTGACTGCCTCCAGAAGTTAGATCAGATGGCAAATTGGATTTGGTGCTAGGTCTTTCCCTTTAGGTTTTACCCCAACAATGTTTTCATTAGTTTCGCTCACTCTCGAAATCAAGCATTTTACAGCAGGTTGGAGCAGCCTGTATCTCAGCACAGGAATAAGGTAGGGAAGAATTCTAAGGATCATTTTGACTGCCTCCAGAAGTTAGATCAGATGGCAAATTGGATTTGGTGCTAGGTCTTTCCCTTTAGGTTTTACCCCAACAATGTTTTCATTAGTTTCGCTCACTCTCGAAATCAAGCATTTTACAGCAGGTTGGAGCAGCCTGTATCTCAGCACAGGAATAAGGTAGGGAAGAATTCTAAGGATCATTTTGACTGCCTCCAGAAGTTAGATCAGATGGCAAATTGGATTTGGTGCTAGGTCTTTCCCTTTAGGTTTTACCCCAACAATGTTTTCATTAGTTTCGCTCACTCTCGAAATCAAGCATTTTACAGCAGGTTGGAGCAGCCTGTATCTCAGCACAGGAATAAGGTAGGGAAGAATTCTAAGGATCATTTTGACTGTCTCCAGAAGTTAGATCAGATGGCAAATTGGATTTGGTGCTAGGTCTTTCCCTTTAGGTTTTACCCCAACAATGTTTTCATTAGTTTCGCTCACTCTCGAAATCAAGCATTTTACAGCAGGTTGGAGCAGCCTGTATCTCAGCACAGGAATAAGGTAGGGAAGAATTCTAAGGCTCATTTTGACTGCCTCCAGAAGTTAGATCAGATGGCAAATTGGATTTGGTGCTAGGTCTTTCCCTTTAGGTTTTACCCCAACAATGTTTTCATTAGTTTCGCTCACTCTCGAAATCAAGCATTTTACAGCAGGTTGGAGCAGCCTGTATCTCAGCACAGGAATAAGGTAGGGAAGAATTCTAAGGCTCATTTTGACTGCCTCCAGAAGTTAGATCAGATGGCAAATTGGATTTGGTGCTAGGTCTTTCCCTTTAGGTTTTACCCCAACAATGTTTTCATTAGTTTCGCTCACTCTCGAAATCAAGCATTTTACAGCAGGTTGGAGCAGCCTGTATCTCAGCACAGGAATAAGGTAGGGAAGAATTCAAATGCTCATTTTGACTGCCTCCAGAAGTTAGATCAGATGGCAAATTGGATTTGGTGCTAGGTCTTTCCCTTTAGGTTTTACCCCAACAATGTTTTCATTAGTTTCGCTCACTCTCGAAATCAAGCATTTTACAGCAGGTTGGAGCAGCCTGTATCTCAGCACAGGAATAAGGTAGGGAAGAATTCTAAGGATCATTTTGACTGCCTCCAGAAGTTAGATCAGATGGCAAATTGGATTTGGTGCTAGGTCCTTTCCCTTTAGGTTTTACCCCAACAATGTTTTCATTAGTTTCGCTCACTCTCGAAATCAAGCATTTTACAGCAGGTTGGAGCAGCCTGTATCTCAGCACAGGAATAAGGTAGGGAAGAATTCTAAGGCTCATTTTGACTGCCTCCAGAAGTTAGATCAGATGGCAAATTGGATTTGGTGCTAGGTCTTTCCCTTTAGGTTTTTACACCCAACAATGTTTTCATTAGTTTCGCTCACTCTCGAAATCAAGCATTTTAACAGCAGGTTGGAGCAGCCTGTATCTCAGCACAGGAATAAGGTAGGGAAGAATTCTAAGGCTCATTTTGACTGCCTCCAGAAGTTAGATCAGATGGCAAATTGGATTTGGTGCTAGGTCTTTCCCTTTAGGTTTTACCCCAACAATGTTTTCATTAGTTTCGCTCACTCTCGAAATCAAGCATTTTACAGCAGGTTGGAGCAGCCTGTATCTCAGCACAGGAATAAGGTAGGGAAGAATTCTAAGGCTCATTTTGACTGCCTCCAGAAGTTAGATCAGATGGCAAATTGGATTTGGTGCTAGGTCTTTCCCTTTAGGTTTTACCCCAACAATGTTTTCATTAGTTTCGCTCACTCTCGAAATCAAGCATTTTAACAGCAGGTTGGGAGCAGCCTGTATCTCAGCACAGGAATAAGGTAGGGAAGAATTCAAATGCTCATTTTGACTGCCTCCAGAAGTTAGATCAGATGGCAAATTGGATTTGGTGCTAGGTCTTTCCCTTTAGGTTTTACCCCAACAATGTTTTCATTAGTTTCGCTCACTCTCGAAATCAAGCATTTTACAGCAGGTTGGAGCAGCCTGTATCTCAGCACAGGAATAAGGTAGGGAAGAATTCTAAGGCTCATTTTGACTGCCTCCAGAAGTTAGATCAGATGGCAAATTGGATTTGGTGCTAGGTCTTTCCCTTTAGGTTTTACCCCAACAATGTTTTCATTAGTTTCGCTCACTCTCGAAATCAAGCATTTTACAGCAGGTTGGAGCAGCCTGTATCTCAGCACAGGAATAAGGTAGGGAAGAATTCTAAGGATCATTTTGACTGCCTCCAGAAGTTAGATCAGATGGCAAATTGGATTTGGTGCTAGGTCTTTCCCTTTAGGTTTTACCCCAACAATGTTTTCATTAGTTTCGCTCACTCTCGAAATCAAGCATTTTACAGCAGGTTGGAGCAGCCTGTATCTCAGCACAGGAATAAGGTAGGGAAGAATTCTAAGGATCATTTTGACTGCCTCCAGAAGTTAGATCAGATGGCAAATTGGATTTGGTGCTAGGTCTTTCCCTTTAGGTTTTACCCCAACAATGTTTTCATTAGTTTCGCTCACTCTCGAAATCAAGCATTTTACAGCAGGTTGGAGCAGCCTGTATCTCAGCACAGGAATAAGGTAGGGAAGAATTCTAAGGCTCATTTTGACTGCCTCCAGAAGTTAGATCAGATGGCAAATTGGATTTGGTGCTAGGTCTTTCCCTTTAGGTTTTAACCCCAACAATGTTTTCATTAGTTTCGCTCACTCTCGAAATCAAGCATTTTACAGCAGGTTGGAGCAGCCTGTATCTCAGCACAGGAATAAGGTAGGGAAGAATTCTAAGGCTCATTTTGACTGCCTCCAGAAGTTAGATCAGATGGCAAATTGGATTTGGTGCTAGGTCTTTCCCTTTAGGTTTTACCCCAACAATGTTTTCATTAGTTTCGCTCACTCTCGAAATCAAGCATTTTACAGCAGGTTGGAGCAGCCTGTATCTCAGCACAGGAATAAGGTAGGGAAGAATTCAAATGCTCATTTTGACTGCCTCCAGAAGTTAGATCAGATGGCAAATTGGATTTGGTGCTAGGTCTTTCCCTTTAGGTTTTACCCCAACAATGTTTTCATTAGTTTCGCTCACTCTCGAAATCAAGCATTTTACAGCAGGTTGGAGCAGCCTGTATCTCAGCACAGGAATAAGGTAGGGAAGAATTCTAAGGATCATTTTGACTGCCTCCAGAAGTTAGATCAGATGGCAAATTGGATTTGGTGCTAGGTCTTTCCCTTTAGGTTTTACCCCAACAATGTTTTCATTAGTTTCGCTCACTCTCGAAATCAAGCATTTACAGCAGGTTGGAGCAGCCTGTATCTCAGCACAGGAATAAGGTAGGGAAGAATTCTAAGGCTCATTTTGACTGCCTCCAGAAGTTAGATCAGATGGCAAATTGGATTTGGTGCTAGGTCTTTCCCTTTAGGTTTTACCCCAACAATGTTTTCATTAGTTTCGCTCACTCTCGAAATCAAGCATTTTACAGCAGGTTGGAGCAGCCTGTATCTCAGCACAGGAATAAGGTAGGGAAGAATTCTAAGGCTCATTTTGACTGCCTCCAGAAGTTAGATCAGATGGCAAATTGGATTTGGTGCTAGGTCTTTCCCTTTAGGTTTTACCCCAACAATGTTTTCATTAGTTTCGCTCACTCTCGAAATCAAGCATTTTACAGCAGGTTGGAGCAGCCTGTATCTCAGCACAGGAATAAGGTAGGGAAGAATTCTAAGGCTCATTTTGACTGCCTCCAGAAGTTAGATCAGATGGCAAATTGGATTTGGTGCTAGGTCTTTCCCTTTAGGTTTTACCCCAACAATGTTTTCATTAGTTTCGCTCACTCTCGAAATCAAGCATTTTACAGCAGGTTGGAGCAGCCTGTATCTCAGCACAGGAATAAGGTAGGGAAGAATTCAAATGCTCATTTTGACTGCCTCCAGAAGTTAGATCAGATGGCAAATTGGATTTGGTGCTAGGTCTTTCCCTTTAGGTTTTACCCCAACAATGTTTTCATTAGTTTTCGCTCACTCTCGAAATCAAGCATTTTACAGCAGGTTGGAGCAGCCTGTATCTCAGCACAGGAATAAGGTAGGGAAGAATTCTAAGGATCATTTTGACTGCCTCCAGAAGTTAGATCAGATGGCAAATTGGATTTGGTGCTAGGTCTTTCCCTTTAGGTTTTACCCCAACAATGTTTTCATTAGTTTCGCTCACTCTCGAAATCAAGCATTTTACAGCAGGTTGGAGCAGCCTGTATCTCAGCACAGGAATAAGGTAGGGAAGAATTCTAAGGCTCATTTTGACTGCCTCCAGAAGTTAGATCAGATGGCAAATTGGATTTGGTGCTAGGTCTTTCCCTTTAGGTTTTACCCCAACAATGTTTTCATTAGTTTCGCTCACTCTCGAAATCAAGCATTTTACAGCAGGTTGGAGCAGCCTGTATCTCAGCACAGGAATAAGGTAGGGAAGAATTCTAAGGCTCATTTTGACTGCCTCCAGAAGTTAGATCAGATGGCAAATTGGATTTGGTGCTAGGTCTTTCCCTTTAGGTTTTACCCCAACAATGTTTTCATTAGTTTCGCTCACTCTCGAAATCAAGCATTTTACAGCAGGTTGGAGCAGCCTGTATCTCAGCACAGGAATAAGGTAGGGAAGAATTCTAAGGCTCATTTTGACTGCCTCCAGAAGTTAGATCAGATGGCAAATTGGATTTGGTGCTAGGTCTTTCCCTTTAGGTTTTACCCCAACAATGTTTTCATTAGTTTCGCTCACTCTCGAAATCAAGCATTTTACAGCAGGTTGGAGCAGCCTGTATCTCAGCACAGGAATAAGGTAGGGAAGAATTCAAATGCTCATTTTGACTGCCTCCAGAAGTTAGATCAGATGGCAAATTGGATTTGGTGCTAGGTCTTTCCCTTTAGGTTTTACCCCAACAATGTTTTCATTAGTTTCGCTCACTCTCGAAATCAAGCATTTTACAGCAGGTTGGAGCAGCCTGTATCTCAGCACAGGAATGAGGTAGGGAAGAATTCTAAGGATCATTTTGACTGCCTCCAGAAGTTAGATCAGATGGCAAATTGGATTTGGTGCTAGGTCTTTCCCTTTAGGTTTTACCCCAACAATGTTTTCATTAGTTTCGCTCACTCTCGAAATCAAGCATTTTACAGCAGGTTGGAGCAGCCTGTATCTCAGCACAGGAATAAGGTAGGGAAGAATTCAAATGCTCATTTTGACTGCCTCCAGAAGTTAGATCAGATGGCAAATTGGATTTGGTGCTAGGTCTTTCCCTTTAGGTTTTACCCCAACAATGTTTTCATTAGTTTCGCTCACTCTCGAAATCAAGCATTTTACAGCAGGTTGGAGCAGCCTGTATCTCAGCACAGGAATAAGGTAGGGAAGAATTCTAAGGATCATTTTGACTGCCTCCAGAAGTTAGATCAGATGGCAAATTGGATTTGGTGCTAGGTCTTTCCCTTTAGGTTTTACCCCAACAATGTTTTCATTAGTTTCGCTCACTCTCGAAATCAAGCATTTTACAGCAGGTTGGAGCAGCCTGTATCTCAGCACAGGAATAAGGTAGGGAAGAATTCTAAGGATCATTTTGACTGCCTCCAGAAGTTAGATCAGATGGCAAATTGGATTTGGTGCTAGGTCTTTCCCTTTAGGTTTTACCCCAACAATGTTTCATTAGTTTCGCTCACTCTCGAAATCAAGCATTTTACAGCAGGTTGGAGCAGCCTGTATCTCAGCACAGGAATAAGGTAGGGAAGAATTCTAAGGCTCATTTTGACTGCCTCCAGAAGTTAGATCAGATGGCAAATTGGATTTGGTGCTAGGTCTTTCCCTTTAGGTTTTACCCCAACAATGTTTTCATTAGTTTCGCTCACTCTCGAAATCAAGCATTTTACAGCAGGTTGGAGCAGCCTGTATCTCAGCACAGGAATAAGGTAGGGAAGAATTCTAAGGCTCATTTTGACTGCCTCCAGAAGTTAGATCAGATGGCAAATTGGATTTGGTGCTAGGTCTTTCCCTTTAGGTTTTACCCCAACAATGTTTTCATTAGTTTCGCTCACTCTCGAAATCAAGCATTTTACAGCAGGTTGGAGCAGCCTGTATCTCAGCACAGGAATAAGGTAGGGAAGAATTCTAAGGCTCATTTTGACTGCCTCCAGAAGTTAGATCAGATGGCAAATTGGATTTGGTGCTAGGTCTTTCCCTTTAGGTTTTACCCCAACAATGTTTTCATTAGTTTCGCTCACTCTCGAAATCAAGCATTTTACAGCAGGTTGGAGCAGCCTGTATCTCAGCACAGGAATAAGGTAGGGAAGAATTCTAAGGATCATTTTGACTGCCTCCAGAAGTTAGATCAGATGGCAAATTGGATTTGGTGCTAGGTCTTTCCCTTTAGGTTTTACCCCAACAATGTTTTCATTAGTTTCGCTCACTCTCGAAATCAAGCATTTTACAGCAGGTTGGAGCAGCCTGTATCTCAGCACAGGAATAAGGTAGGGAAGAATTCTAAGGCTCATTTTGACTGCCTCCAGAAGTTAGATCAGATGGCAAATTGGATTTGGTGCTAGGTCTTTCCCTTTAGGTTTTACCCCAACAATGTTTTCATTAGTTTCGCTCACTCTCGAAATCAAGCATTTTACAGCAGGTTGGAGCAGCCTGTATCTCAGCACAGGAATAAGGTAGGGAAGAATTCTAAGGCTCATTTTGACTGCCTCCAGAAGTTAGATCAGATGGCAAATTGGATTTGGTGCTAGGTCTTTCCCTTTAGGTTTTACCCCAACAATGTTTTCATTAGTTTCGCTCACATCTCGAAATCAAGCATTTTACAGCAGGTTGGAGCAGCCTGTATCTCCAGCACAGGAATAAGGTAGGGAAGAATTCTAAAGGATCATTTTGACTGCCTCCAGAAGTTAGATCAGATGGCAAATTGGATTTGGTGCTAGGTCTTTCCCTTTAGGTTTTACCCCAACAATGTTTTCATTAGTTTCGCTCACTCTCGAAATCAAGCATTTTACAGCAGGTTGGAGCAGCCTGTATCTCAGCACAGGAATAAGGTAGGGAAGAATTCTAAGGATCATTTTGACTGCCTCCAGAAGTTAGATCAGATGGCAAATTGGATTTGGTGCTAGGTCTTTCCCTTTAGGTTTTACCCCAACAATGTTTTCATTAGTTTCGCTCACTCTCGAAATCAAGCATTTTACAGCAGGTTGGAGCAGCCTGTATCTCAGCACAGGAATAAGGTAGGGAAGAATTCTAAGGCTCATTTTGACTGCCTCCAGAAGTTAGATCAGATGGCAAATTGGATTTGGTGCTAGGTCTTTCCCTTTAGGTTTTACCCCAACAATGTTTTCATTAGTTTCGCTCACTCTCGAAATCAAGCATTTTACAGCAGGTTGGAGCAGCCTGTATCTCAGCACAGGAATAAGGTAGGGAAGAATTCTAAGGCTCATTTTGACTGCCTCCAGAAGTTAGATCAGATGGCAAATTGGATTTGGTGCTAGGTCTTTCCCTTTAGGTTTTACCCCCAACAATGTTTTCATTAGTTTCGCTCACTCTCGAAATCAAGCATTTTACAGCAGGTTGGAGCAGCCTGTATCTCAGCACAGGAATAAGGTAGGGAAGAATTCTAAGGATCATTTTGACTGCCTCCAGAAGTTAGATCAGATGGCAAATTGGATTTGGTGCTAGGTCTTTCCCTTTAGGTTTTACCCCAACAATGTTTTCATTAGTTTCGCTCACTCTCGAAATCAAGCATTTTACAGCAGGTTGGAGCAGCCTGTATCTCAGCACAGGAATAAGGTAGGGAAGAATTCTAAGGCTCATTTTGACTGCCTCCAGAAGTTAGATCAGATGGCAAATTGGATTTGGTGCTAGGTCTTTCCCTTTAGGTTTTACCCCAACAATGTTTTCATTAGTTTCGCTCACTCTCGAAATCAAGCATTTTACAGCAGGTTGGAGCAGCCTGTATCTCAGCACAGGAATAAGGTAGGGAAGAATTCTAAGGCTCATTTTGACTGCCTCCAGAAGTTAGATCAGATGGCAAATTGGATTTGGTGCTAGGTCTTTCCCTTAGGTTTTACCCCAACAATGTTTTCATTAGTTTCGCTCACTCTCGAAATCAAGCATTTTACAGCAGGTTGGAGCAGCCTGTATCTCAGCACAGGAATAAGGTAGGGAAGAATTCTAAGGATCATTTTGACTGCCTCCAGAAGTTAGATCAGATGGCAAATTGGATTTGGTGCTAGGTCTTTCCCTTTAGGTTTTACCCCAACAATGTTTTCATTAGTTTCGCTCACTCTCGAAATCAAGCATTTTACAGCAGGTTGGAGCAGCCTGTATCTCAGCACAGGAATAAGGTAGGGAAGAATTCTAAGGCTCATTTTGACTGCCTCCAGAAGTTAGATCAGATGGCAAATTGGATTTGGTGCTAGGTCTTTCCCTTTAGGTTTTACCCCAACAATGTTTTCATTAGTTTCGCTCACTCTCGAAATCAAGCATTTTACAGCAGGTTGGAGCAGCCTGTATCTCAGCACAGGAATAAGGTAGGGAAGAATTCAAATGCTCATTTTGACTGCCTCCAGAAGTTAGATCAGATGGCAAATTGGATTTGGTGCTAGGTCTTTCCCTTTAGGTTTTACCCCAACAATGTTTTTCATTAGTTTCGCTCACTCTCGAAATCAAGCATTTTACAGCAGGTTGGAGCAGCCTGTATCTCAGCACAGGAATAAGGTAGGGAAGAATTCTAAGGCTCATTTTGACTGCCTCCAGAAGTTAGATCAGATGGCAAATTGGATTTGGTGCTAGGTCTTTCCCTTTAGGTTTTACCCCAACAATGTTTTCATTAGTTTCGCTCACTCTCGAAATCAAGCATTTTACAGCAGGTTGGAGCAGCCTGTATCTCAGCACAGGAATAAGGTAGGGAAGAATTTCTAAGGCTCATTTTGACTGCCTCCAGAAGTTAGATCAGATGGCAAATTGGATTTGGTGCTAGGTCTTTCCCTTTAGGTTTTACCCCAACAATGTTTTCATTAGTTTCGCTCACTCTCGAAATCAAGCATTTTACAGCAGGTTGGAGCAGCCTGTATCTCAGCACAGGAATAAGGTAGGGAAGAATTCTAAGGCTCATTTTGACTGCCTCCAGAAGTTAGATCAGATGGCAAATTGGATTTGGTGCTAGGTCTTTCCCTTTAGGTTT